>NC_142365.1:3332500-3622500 GCF_059441175.1 Urocampus carinirostris
AATAGATAAAGAGAGGAATAAAGACATAGATATATGAAATGCCAAATCCTTCAACTTTTTTTCATTTTTCAACTGGCGGTGGCCACAAAGTGTGAAGCATGGTGTCGCAAGGATCACTGTCTTTTGATCTTAGCGCCTTTTGTGTGTCCTGTAGTTCCACCCCAAACCAGAAAAGAGAGAGAGAGAGAGAGAGAAAGAGGGAAAGAGAAAACAAAGAGAGAGAGAGAGAGCAGGAGAAAGTTTTTCTCTCTTTTTTTTCTTAGCGTGTATTAAATTCCCGCACATGTGGCGCACATCTGTTTGCCCGGCTGATGACATCATCTTCCTGCCGTGCAGATGCGAGAGCGCAGTTTGCGCGTGCGCGCTTATCTCCGTGTGAAAGTGGCAAAAGTTGACACGGGTTTATTTTCCAAGCATACTTGAACACACCACAAAGCCGCTCTCGTCCAATGGGACGAGAGGGGGTCAAAATAGTGACGGAGACGCTAAGATTTGTTTGGAGTAGACGGTGTCCAACGTACGGCCTGCGGGCCGGATCGGGCTTGCCGAGGGTTTTCGCCCCACCCGCCAGGCAACACCGAAAAGCACAAGAGAAAAATGAGCTGCAGTTTTAAATAGGTCCCCAAAAGCAGACACTGCTCCCAAAGCAACTGGAGCTGTCATTCTTTCTCTCTCTCTCTCTCTCTCTCTCTCTCTCTCTCTCTCTCTCTCTCTCTCTCTCTCTCTCTCTCTCTCTCTCTCTCTCTCTCTCTCTCTCTCTCTCTCTCTCTCTCTCTCTCTCTCTCTCTCTCTCTTCTCTCTTCTCTCTCTCTCTCTCTCTCTCTCTCTCTCTCTCTTTCTCTCTCTCTCTCTTCTCTCTCTCTTCTCTCTCTCTCTTCTCTCTCTCTCTTCTCTCTCTTTCTCCAGTTCTCTTTTCTCTGTTTTCACTTTCTCGCTCATCCTCTCTTCCTTTCTTCCTCCTTTTTGTCTTTCCTTTTAAGCCTCACTCTTTCTCTCCCTTTTTTTCATTTTTCTCTCTATTTTGTTTTCTCCCCTTTTTTCTCACTTCTCTTCTTTCTCACTCTTTCTTTTTCTTGCTTGGTAGTTTTTTTCTCTATATTTTTTTCTATTCTTTCATTATCTCATTCTCTTTCTTTCTCTCTATTTTTAACTTTTTCTTTGCTTTCCTGTTTCTCTTTTTTCTTCTTTTCTTGATCTCTCCTTTTTTCTCCCTTTCTCATTTGTGTCCTCTCATGTTTTCTCTCTATTGAGTTTTCTTTCCTTTTTTCTCACTTATCTTCTTTCTCACTCTTTTTTTTTCTTGCGCGCTAGTTTTTTTTCTCTATATCTTTTTTCTATTCTTTCATTATCTCATTTTCTTTCTTTCTCTTTATTTTTAACTTTTTCTTTGCTTTCCTGTTTCTCTTTTCTCTTCTTTTCTTGATCTCTCCTTTTTTCTCCCTTTCTCATTTGTGTCCTCTCATGTTTTCTCTCTATTGAGTTTTCTCTCCTTCTTTCTCACTCTTTTTTTTTCTTGCGCGCTAGTTTTTTTTCTCTATATCTTTTTTCTATTCTGTCATTATCTCATTTTCTTTCTTTCTCTTTATTTTTAACTTTTTCTTTGCTTTCCTGTTTCTCTTTTCTCTTCTTTTCTTGATCTCTCCTTTTTTCTCCCTTTCTCATTTGTGTTCTCTCATGTTATCTCTCTATTGAGTTTTCTCTCCTCCTTTCTCACTCTTTTTTTTTCTTGCGCGCTATTTTTTTTTCTCAATATTTTTTTTCTATTCATTCATTATCTCCTTCTCTTCCTCTCTCTCTATTTTTAACTTTCTTTTTTTGCTTTTCTGCTTCTCTTTTCCCTCCTTTCTTGATCTCTCCTTTTTTCTCACTTCTCTTCTTTCTCACTCTTTCTTTTTCTTGCTTGCTAGTTTTTTTTCTCTATATTTTTTTTCTATTCTTTCATTATCTCATTCTCTTTCTCTCTCTCTTTTTTTCACACTTAAAGCATTGTAGAACTATGTGGAAATGGAGGCCCTTAGTTTCACGGAAAAGAAAGCGAAACCATTATTGCATTAAAGCTGAGGGGCATCCGGTTCTTCTTGCTCTTAACCTCCTATTTTTCTTCCATTTTTCTCTCTATCGCCCCCTTGCAGCTTGGTGGTGTACGAGTGCTGTCCTGGTTACATGAGTCTGGAAGGCATGAAGGGATGTCCTGCAGGTTGGTGTCTCAGACAATTTTTTGTCCAATCACAATCGACGAAATCCAATAAAAATAGCTCGCCGGTGTGCTGGGTCATTGTAATTTTCGAGGTAACTGGTCGACAGAGTCCGTTTAAACCAGGGGTGTCAAACATGCGGCCCGGGGGCCAGATCAGGCCCGCTAAGGGATTGAATCCGGCCCGCGAGACAACGCTCAGTGAAGCGCAAGAGAAAAACGAGCTGTAGGTTGAAATATGTCCACTTGATGTTGCCAAAGCCAGGTGCCTCGAACAAAGACACTGTACTTGTATTTATTTCTCTCTCCCTCTCTCTCTCTTTTTTTCCCCTTCCCTTTTTCTCTCTCTCGCTGTCTCTCTCTTTCACTTTCTGTGTCTCTCTTTGTTTCTCTTTGTCTCTTTCTCTCTCTCTTTGTCTTTTTACCTTATTTTGCTCTCTCTTCCATTCTTCCTTCTCTCTCTCTCTTGTCTCTCTTTCTCTCTCTCTTGCTTTCCCATTTTCTCCTTCTCCCATTCTCTCTTTCTCTCCTTCTTTTTTCTCTCCTCTCTTTCTATTTCTCTTTGGATATTTTTCTTTCTCTCTCTTTCTTTCCCCCTCTCTCATTATTTGTCTTTATCTCTTGTTTCTCACGTTTCACGTTCTCTCTCTCTCTTTTTTCTCTTTTTCTCTCTCTCTCTCCCTTTCTCACTTTCTTTGTCCCACCCTCTTTTTCTCTCTTTCGCTTTGTCTTATTTCTTTCTCTCTTTCTTTCTCTCTAATCTACTAGTCCGGCCCCCGAGGGAATGTTTGTTCTATCCTGTGGCCCCCGAGGTAAATCGAGTTTGACACCCCTGGTTTAAACTTACTTCCAATGATTGACCTGTTGATAACACAGTAGCAACATAGTAATAACGCGATTGAGCGATAGGATTGGGTACACCACCTTCCACCAGGGGGAGCCAAAAATGGAACAGGACACAGTCTAATTACCACACAACTGTCCCTATTCATCCTGACACTTTATTGCGACTGGTTTGGACATTTCTTAGTTGGTTGAGCCCATTTGTTATTGTTTGTTACTTTGTTCATTTGTATTTCATCTGCCACGCCAGGTATGCTTTTGGATTTTTTTTGCTTTCAAGGAACAAAGTAACAAACGAGTAGTTTAGAGCCTAGGTTTAGAGGTTTCAGAGTTTCTTGCTGGTTTAGACATTTTCTTAGTTGGTTGAAGCCACTTGTTATTGTTTGTTACTTTGTTCATTTTTATTTCATCTGCCACGCCAGGTATGCTTTTTGATTGTTTTTTCTTTTTGATTGTGTTTGCTTTCAAGTTTGGACATTTCATTCGTAGTTTACTCGTTTTTTACGTTGTTTCTTGTGTTGCCATTTCCGGTTTCAGTCTGTCTTGCTGGTTTGGACATTTTCATTTTCTTAGCTGGTTTGGACATTTTCTTAGCTGGTTGAGCCCACTTGTTATTGTTTGTTACTTTGCTCATTTGTATTTCATCTGCCATCCCAGGAATGCTTTTTGATTGTTTTTGCTTTCAAGTTTGGACATTTTGTTCGTAGTTTAGAGCCTACTCGTTTTTTACTTTGTTCCTTGCGTTTCCATTTCCGGTTTCTGTCTTTCTTGCTGGTTCTGACATTTTCTTAGTTGGTTGAGCCCACTTGTTATTGTTTGTTACTTAGCTCATTTGTATTTCATCTGCCACTCCAGGTATGCTTTTGGTTGTTTTTTGTTTCAAGGAACAAAGCAACAAACAAGTAGTTTAGAGCCTACTCGTTTGTTACGTTGATCCTTGCGTTTCCATTTCCGGTTTCAGTCTTTCTTGCTGGTTTGGAGATTTTCCTAGTTGGATGAGCCCACTTGTTATTGTTTATTACTTTGTTCAATTGTATTTCATCTGCCACATCAGGTATGCTTTTTGATTGTTTTTGGTTTCATGGAACAAAGTAACAAACGAGTAGTTTAGAGCCTACTTGTTTGTAACTTTGTTCCTTGCGTTTGCATTTCCGGTTTCAGTCTTTCTTGCTGGTTTAGGCATTTTCTTAGTTAGTTGAGCCCACTTGTTATTGTTTGTTACTTTGTTCATTTTTATTTCATCTGCCACATCAGGTATGAAAATATAAATATCAATGAAAGATTTTGAAACTTGGGGCCTAAAACATGTGACCCAAAAGGTTTTTCCGTTGAAATCCGCAAATCCTTTTTCGCTATGTGTTGTTAATTTCTTGAATAGTGTCTCCCATTGACCACGTGTACGGCACACTGGGTCTGGTGAAAGCACGCCTGACGCAAGAGTACGCCGATATCTCCAAGCTGAGGGAGGAGATTGAGGGCAGTGGATCCTTCACCATGTTCGCACCCAGCAACGATGCCTGGGACCAGCTCGACGCTGTGAGTACACTGTGGGGAAACCTCCATAATCGTGGTCAAGGTTATGTTGGAACCACAGGGACCTCCAGGAAGGAACCTGAACCTGACGTGATCTTTAACTTCTGGTGCTTGAAATAAGCAGTCCAAAACAAACTCGACAAAGTTCCCCAGAGCAACTCAAGCGACCGAGACCTGATTTTTGCAGAGCGTACGCTCGGCGCTGGCGAGCAACGTCAACAACGAGCTGTACAACGCCCTTCGCTTCCACATGGTCAACTCTCGCCTGCTGACCAAGGACATGAAGGACGGCCTGAGCGTCACGTCCATGTACGAGGGCTTAGGACTCTACATCAATCACTACGCAAACGGGGTGAGCAGACATCAGGTCTAGGTCACAATCTTTTTAATCTTATCCCCGGAGCCATTACCACCCTAAACACACGCCACACAAAAAACTGAAAACTCTCGCAAACACACTACCTCATTCGAACGTAAAATGGTACTCATGTCCAGTGTTCTCTCTAAGCTGCGCGCGTGCTCGCCCATTTTCAGCGCACAAGAAAATCTAGCCAGCGCACAAAAATCAGGGCTCAAAAATACTAATTAAGAAGCGACTTAAGTCAAAGTTACAGTGCATGAAGGTCAAAATAGACGGGTTCCCCTGACGTTGTGTCCTAAATGCGGTATTTGGAAGTCAATGTCGAAGTAGAACGAAGTTGAGTAAAGTTAGTAGAGTTTGACAAGAACCGGCTTCTTCGGCTCGTCTCGCTAAAAGGAACCGGCTCTTTCGGGTCCTCAACGGCTCTTCGGGTTGGTTTTGCTTCTTTCATCCCAACATGACCAAATATGATGTAAAACTATGCACAAAATGACTTAAAGGAAGGGGGGAATAGAACAAAAAAGAAAAAAATTCCAAAATGAAAAAGTAGTGAAAATCTAAGAAAAAAAAGAAACAAAAGGAAGAGAAAAAAAGAAAGAAAAATTTAGAAAAAAGTAAAAAAAAAGAAAAGAAAGACATGTAGGAAAAAAGTAAATAGAGAACAAAAAGAAAAAAGTAACAGCTCGGAAAAAATAAACACAAAGTGTTTTTTTTTTAAAGGAATTTTAAAAAAAAAGTAGAAAAAAACAGGGAAAAAAGAAGAAAAAGTTTGTGTTGCATTCAAATCATTTCCAATTCTATCAAGTGAATCTTGTTGCCAACATTGTACTTCCACTAAAAATGTGATTAAGTGCAGTTCTGTATCGTACAACCGACGAAATAAGCCCCCAAAAATGTTAATATTATGCGACAAAATATATCAGGAAGTAAAAAGAAATGGATATCTTGTACATGCAATAGTACATGAGTCAATTCATTTAAAAGAGAAAAATAATTTTGCATTGACGGAAACTCAGCAAAATGTAACGTGATGTCAAGTTTTGGACATGTTTGATAATGATTCAGTCGCCACACTTGGGATTGCTGTTGCTCACTGTTGTTTCAAGCGTTGCTCACCGACTTTGTGAGAACGCTCAGACCCCTGCAAAATCACAGGGAACATTGCTCATGTCTATGTTTCTTGCACAATGATGTTTACTGCTCACCTTGCACAATGTTGACTATTTTTTTGCACTATGATTATTTTTGCACCAAATGCATATTGCACAACCCTTACGATACCAACTGTATGTAACATCCCACATGCCGTCATTTCTTTGTGTAAATATTGTGTAAACTATAACCTTATCCTCCTTGTTTTATAACCAGGGTTGGGTAGGGTTACTTGAACTGGATTACTTTCAATGACTTTTGGATGACTCCAATACCAAATATGCTCATAAAAGACAAAAGAAACTAAATAGGAATAAAATGATGACTCACAACACGTGGTAAGCTTTCTCTCCTGGCTTTGATCTCCGGCAAAACTAACTTCAAATGTGACAGAAACAAAATGAAAATAAATGCAAACAGCTTGCCAACATCATTTTTGCCGTTCCATGTATTCCTGCACAAAATTGAGTCATTTTATTCCTATTTCGTTTCTTTTGTCTTTCATTAGCATATTTTGTATTGGAGTAATCCAAAAGTCATTGAAAGTAATCCAGTTAAAGTAACCCTACCCAACCCTGGTTACAAAATGGGTTACCATATTGTGACAACGAAATTGGGCATGACACTCCAGTTTCACACATTCACAGTGAGGTAAATAAACCAAGAAGATAAGGAACAGAGAAGAAAAGGTTATAAACAGGGTTGGGTAGGATTAGGGTTAGGGTTAGAAACTAAATCTGAATAAATTAACTAAATTTTGTGCAGGCTTGGGGAGTAACGGAATACACGGAACGGCAAAAATGATGTCAGCAAGCTGTTTGCATTTATTTTCATTTTGTTTCTGTCACATTTGAAGTTAGTTTTGCCGGAGATCAAAGCCAGGAGAGAAAGCTTACCACGTGTTGTGAGTCATCATTTTATTCCTATTTAGTTTCTTTTGTCTTTTATTAGCATATTTGGTATTGGAGTCATCCAAAAGTCATTGAAAGTAATCCAGTTCAAGTAACCCTACCCAACCCTGTTTGTAACAATGACTAAAAAGGTATATTCTATATTTTATTCTATTCTATTCTATTCTTATTTCACATGCGATAAAACGTACCCGGACCGGGAGAAAAATAAAACTGTGTTCAATGGTGTGAAGGTGGTGACAGTGAACTGCGCCAGGATCGTCCACGCCAACCAAGTGGCCACCAACGGCGTGGTGCATCTCATCGACCGCGTCATCAATGCCGTCTCAAACACCATCAAAGGCGTCTTGGACGTGGAAGACCAGCTATCGTCCTTCAGTGTAAGTCAGGGTTGTCAAACTCCATTGCACAAGGGGCCAAAATTCAAAACACACTTAAGGTTGCCGGGACAACCAGGATAAATATTTATTCAACACACTTAAACAGAATGTTTTTGGAACATAAATATGAATAAAAACAGACAAGAATATTACATTCAAACCTTAAATCACTTATACAGTATTTATTATTTTGCTGTAAATAAAAATATCTTGTTAAATGATACTTAGAACATAAACAACCTAACATTAAAATAACATGCAAATTCCTTTGCTCCTATGTCAATGTCTATATTAAAAAAATACTGAAATATGCCAAAAGATTTTGCTCTCCTTAATAGATCTCCTGTCAAAAGTAGAAATATGAAAATGCTACACAAATTATTTTGTAAAAACGTCACAAGATTCTGCAAACAGGGAGCCTGATGTGCTTACCTTTGGCGCAGACGGAGTAGGGCGAGAGATGGGAGGGAGTGCTTACATTTTTTGCATAGCTCCACCCATCCCTCCCACTCACCCAATCAAATCACTTTAAGTGGTCTTACGGTGTTTTGGTGTATTTACAGTTTGTTCTGTGGATTCATCAAAAAGTATCTGAACACTGAACACAGATTATATAGTGAGCTTTTATATAAAGGATTCTTTAGCCAAAACGAGTTTTTTTCTTTGTGTGACACCTTGACTGTAAATCGTAGTGAAAACGAGATGGAGAAAAATTTGCATGCGAATAAATTTGTCTCCGAGCCATAGATTTATGATCGATAGCCTTATCTAATATTGTTACTTTTATTGTCATCGATAAATTGAAGCCAAACCATTTACAGTTTCTTCATATTGCTTACAAAGATAATCACTTAGATCATGTTTACATCTCTGTGTTTGACAGTGGATATTCTAGGTTATCATTGATGAATGAATTAATTAGCAACACTGAACATTTTGTTTCTTGTTAAAAGTCAGGATCTATTTAGTAAAAAACAAGGTCTTAGATTAGAGGGGTATTTTTACAACATTCAAAAAATTGTTTAGGTTGGAACTGTACACGGTCAGGAGGAAGAAAAATAAAAGAAACAGTCGAATGATAAAAAAAGAAACTGTAATTAATTGGGCAAATTTACATGCCAATATTACATCCATCCATTATCCGCACCGCTTATCCTTAGTAGGGTTGCGGGGGTGCTGGAGCCCATCACCATCATTACATGATAAAAAAAACATGAAAGGAAAAAAACCTTCCGAGTAAAGTTCCTTGTTTGGCTCGCGAACCATAGGTTCCAGACCCCTGGTATATAGTATAGTATACATCATATATGAAGGAATAGGTACAGTGACTAAAACTTCAGAACATGATGTCCAGGGATGAGACGGCGTTGTTCATATTGACGGGCCATTCATAACAATAATGTAGAATAGTCGTGCGGGCCGGATATGATTACACGGCGGGCCGGATGTGGCCCGCGGGCCGAGAGTTTGACACATGTGGTGTAAGTGATGCTAAACAATTAGCTTCTTAAGATAACCTTTGCACCATCAGATGGCTGCTTTGGCCTCAGGGATGATGGACAAGCTGGACCAGCCGGGACACTACACCCTGTTTGCGCCCACTAACGCCGCATTCAACCGGTTGGGGCCAGGCTATCTGGAACGCCTCATGGGGGACAAAGATGTCATGGCAGGTATGACATCGCATCTTGGCTTCAGAAGGTTCACGCAGATTGTCTTAGAGTTTATGGAATAAAGTCAATAGACCATGACAGGAATGACTGAAAACTAAAAAAATGACGGTTTAGGGTTGCGACAATAAAACCGGCATTTGCTTTGTTTACAGTTCATTCAGTATAGCCAGACCTGGGCACTCCGGTCCTGGAGGGCCATACGTCCTGCCAGATTTTGAAGTTTGCTCTTCTTTAACTCCGTTGATACAAATTATAACCTCGTTAGCAAGCTAGCAAGTGCTCGTTAACGATACTGGTGATTGGAATCACCTGTATTGGATCAGAGAAACCTCAAAAATCATGCAGAACATGCGGCCCTCCAGGACCGGAGTGCCCAGGTCTGCAGTATACTATATATAGGTGCAGTGTTCTGGTTTCCCCGCGTCCCTGCGTCCTAGACACATGATTTTTGCTGGGGACGCATAGTATCAAATCAATGTGCGTCCCCGGGACGCAACTTTTTTGACACAAAATTGTCATTATTACCCGATTACTTTTTTTTTTTTTAACACAGATTTACCGTACTCCAAACTTTTCGTCAGGCAGATCCGCCATTGTTGTTTTGGTCTCGCGCCGATCTCGGCAAACGAGATCTCGTTGCTTCGAGATGACGTCATTGTTTTGGTGGCGGTTGTCGAGTGAAAGAGAAGTATGCCTCCGAAAAAACAGTTGGTATTAGGTTCAAATCAACAAAAAAATTGGTCATTTCTTCAGTGTCGGTAATAAGTCGAGACAGAACACAGAAAGTGGTAACAAGGGCAATAATTCCGGCACGAAAAAACGGCGGAGAAATTCTTCGGAAGATCGCGGAGGCAAGGAAAACACGTGTGTTGAAGCCAACGATTCGACAAAAGAAAACAAACAAAAGGATACTCCTAGCAAGAACTTTTCCGCCAAAATGGACTCAATTATATTCCTGGTTACGCTATGAGGAGGATGATAATGGATTGGACCTTGAGAAGGCATTACAACTGTGGCGGGACAGCAAACCACAAAGAATATATGAACTGAAAAATCTGAAGTGATAACTGCTTTGTATTACCAATTAACTGTGATGATAAAAACTACATGAATATATAGATTTATATTATGGATTTGTCGCCGATTTACAATGTCAACCTCGATAAGACTAAATTTTGGGGACCCGTAGATCTCTGTTGGGCCCCATAGATTTTTGAGCATGCCAGTCCTCGGGACCCATCACTTTTTACAGCTAAAATGAAAACTGTAGGTGTCAATCAACGGGTGACTCAATTGCAGTTGAGCTCATTTTTATGTTGTAAAATTTAACCTTGCATTGATCCACTCTAAGGGTTAGCGCGTGTGCGAAACAGTTCTAAGGTCTTGGGAACCTCCTGTGTGGGTTCAAATCCAGCTCCAGACTTCCTGTGCGGAGTTTGTATGTTCTCCCCGTGCTTGCGTGGGTTTCCCCCGGGCACTCCGGTTTCCTCCCACGTTCCAAAAACATGCATTTCAGGTGAATTGTCCGGTCCAAATTGTCCCTAGGTGTGAATGGGCGAATGAGTAGTCTGTCCCTGTGTGCCCTGCGATTGGCTGGCAACCAGTTCAGGGTGTCCCCTGCCCACTGCCCAAAGATGGCTGGGACGGGCTCCAGCCCCCCCGCGACCCTGATGAGGATAAGCGGTACGGCTGATGAGATGAGATGAGAATTTAACCTTGCATTGATCCACTTTACTCTCCATTTTTCTCCCACCATTCAGAGTGAGAAACACCGAAACCCCACTACAGACCTCTCAGGATTGGGTTTCAACACCAACAATTACAGATTGTTTTCTTGCTTTGGGTTTTTTCACCGTGTAACGCAGTCCACGAAGGGAAACAAACATGGAGATTTACGACTTCCGCTGTGGCAGTCCACCAAAAAACGTATTCACACAGTTGTCGGCCTTCCAGGAAGCACAGGGTCGGGATCAGTGTTCCCCATGAGTCACGTCCTCTGCGGACCGTTCGGTCACATTTGGCCCGAAAGCCGCTTTGGACCTGGATGTGATTTTCATGACTTGAGCAGCACTATTCTGGCATTGACTATTAAAATATTTCAAAGGCGTTTTGTGTCACAAGCCAGAGACGGAGACAGGACCCCATAGCGGTCGTTTAACTCAGTTTTATTAAAAAAAAGAGAGCAGTGCTTGCTTCCACGATCCGATGATCGTTGGACACGAGTAGCTGATGGCAGGAACGCGGAAGTGGAACTCCTGCGTCGAGCAAGGATAGTCGAGGGCGGTAGGAAAGCTGGTCGGTAGCCGGGACAGGGGAGCAAGGGCGGTAATCGAGTCCAGAAAAAAGGTCGGCAACAAGTATCAGGCAGGAAACAGGTCGATGGCCGAGACGGAAGAGCAGGGCAAAAACGGGTCCAGAAACTGGTCGGCAACGGGAAACAGGCAGGAGAAAACAGTGGGAGATTGTCGGAGGGTATGGTGCTTGCCTAGCAAAAGCGTAGGTTCCCAGGACGGTCTGAAGGCTTCCTCTTGGAAGCCAGGGGTTTAAAAAGAGTCAATGAGCCAATCAGTGCTCAGGGCTGTTGGTGCCAACGGGGTCATTCGCATGTGCCCCGAATCAGCAATCATGACATTTTGCTGTCCATATTTTACCACTTATCCACTTATAGAACATACCAGAACATTCTTCCCAATGCTTAGGGTTGTTCATCGATTCGATGATGACCATCTTCTTTTATTTGTGAGTCTGCTGATGTTTGAACAGTCGGATCCTGGATTGTGGTCGGAGACTCAGGTAAAAGAGGATACCTGCGCAATGATGGTTTTTAAAGTGGCGTAAGGGGTGCGCTTTCCCCAACACCACTATTTTGATTGTAAAGAAGATGGTTCCAGTGGCAAGGGAGACCCTAGACGACCGGCATCTTCCTACAACTGCAGGCGGCTGCCGGGATCCAGGTCTGTAGGAAACCGTCTCAAAGCGTGCCGCCACCAACTTTTGGGATCACTCTTAGTCTGGACTCTACCCTTCGACCTGTTCGGCTTGGGTAACCCTACCAGGAGTACGAGACTCCCGCCGACATAGCTCTAGGGGTCATGGAGACGCACGAAGTGCCCCACCACGATAAGGTGGTGATCCGTCGGGACACAATATACTCACTGAGCAACCCTACCAACCTCTACCAGTCAACTGAAATCCTACCCACTTGTTCATCAGTCTAATGGACTAAACCTACCTAGAGACCAGCCGCCAAGCTTACCAACCAACCGAACAAAACAACCGACCCAACCGGTCGAGTTAACCAACCCTACCAATCGATTGTCCAACGGCGATGTCTGGAATTAACCAAAACAACACCGAGCGTTCCTACGTCATCAGGACCTTGTTCTCAAAATATCGCCTGCCGTCCTCCCTCAGAGTCCTGTTATCAACAGAAATAGACAAAATATTCTGTCATTGAACTATAGCGTACTCTGTGAAAATCTTCATTGCACTCAGTAAATGTAACTTGTATTCAATCGTATAAAATCCTTTATAGTCAAATGTATAAAATCCTTCAGGATCTAATGGATGCCTGCCCTTACATACCTGTATTTTGACTATCCAACAGACCCCAGGGACCAACCTAATTAGATCTACCTTCTAATTGACCTATCCCTCATCTGTCCCACAGCCCTTGTGAACTACCACCTGCTGAAGAGTGCCCAATGCTCGGAAGCCATCATGGCAGGATCGGTGTATGAGACGGAGGAGGGCAGCAATGTTGAAATCGGCTGCGACGGCGACAGTTTGACGGTCAACGGCATCAAGATGGTGCTGAAGAAGGACATCGTTACTACCAACGGCGTCATCCATCTCATCGATCAGGTTCTGGTGCCGAATTCAGGTAACAACTAATGACTCCACTGTCACAAGCCAGAGACGGGGACAGGACCCAATAGCGTTCGTTTAACTCTGTTTTATTGAAAAAAGAGAGCAGTGCTTGCTTCCACGACACGGGCGGCTGATGGCAGGAACGCGCAAGTGGCACTTCCGTGTCGAGCGGGGATAGTCGTGGGTGGCAGGAAAGCTGGTCGGTAACGGGGACAGGGGAGCAAGGGCGGTAAAAAGGTCGGCAACAAGCATCAGGCAGAAAACAGGGCAAAACAGGTCGTGGTCAGCAACAGGTATCAGGCAGGAAACAGGGCAAAACAGGTCGTGGTCAGCAACAGGTATCAGGCAGGAAACAGGGCAAAACAGGTCGATGGCCGGGAAAGAAGAGCAGGGCAGAAACGGGTCCAGAAACAGGTCGGCAACAGGTAATCAGGCAGGAGAAAACAGTGAAGGAGATTGTCGGAGGGTACGGTGCTTGCCTAGCAAAAGCGTAGGTTCGCAGGACGGTCTGACGCCGGTAACAAGGAGCCGGAGGGGTTTAAAAAGTGGCAAGGAGCCAATCAGCGACCAGGGCTGTTGTATTCATGACTTCCACTACTATATATTTTCCATTTTTTTTTTATCTACTCGCCTTGCATACCACAACCTTAATTAATTCAAGTCAAGTCAAGTCAGGTCAAATTGATTTATATAGCCCTTAATCACAAAAATGTCTCAAAGGACTGCACAGGATTACATTGACACAATGACCTGATCTTAAACCAACATGCGGGCAAGGAACAACTCAAAACCTCAGCGTGAGGATAAAGAGAAACCTTGAGAAGGGTCCTTCCCATCTCTGCCAGCTGGTCCATGCAGGCGTTCACATGCTTCAGGTCAAACGCTGGTCCGCTCACTCATCTCAAATCGTCCTTCTCCTTCGTATCACCAATCGATAGAATAGTCATGGGATTTTTTTTACACATTATTTCCTGATTTGTTAGTGTTAAAAATATCTTTGGAACCATTGATTGGCTACTCTGATATCAGTGCCTATGTCATGTGTATTTTAGCTAAAGAAGTGATGGAACTGATGGGCACAAGCCAGAGTACCTTCAAAGACATGGTGTCACAACTCGGGTTAGCCTCCGCCTTGGGTCCTAAGACGGAGTACACGCTCCTCGCCCCCCTCAACTCTGCTTTTACCAGTAAGTCTGATTCCTGGTTTTAGCAGGCTTAGTTTGAGCCATTATGGAGATCATGGTAGATCAACAAAAACGTCTCAGGAGTCCTAATTCAGCATGCCGAAAGGACACAGTAAGTCTGCCCATGCTGGCAAGCTTGCAGTTACAGTGGAACCTCGGTTCTCGACCATAATCCGTTGCAGAACCCTGTTCGAGAACCGATTTGTTCGATCACCGAAATCAATTTTCCCATTAAAACTAATGTAAATCGTTTTAATCCGTTCCAACACCCTGAATGTTTACCATGAATGTAAACATGAAGCTAACCCAGGCTAATCGTACGTTCGCGTTATCGTAATCTTCAGTACGAAAGATTACGCTAACGTGAACGTGTAAAAATAAAAAAATCAGGTCGTTTACAAGTCATTTAGCACCCGGGTCTCTACAACAAGTGGCTAGTGCTTCATTGGAAAGGGGGCTCCGTTCCAACACCCTGAATTTTGGGCTCAGCTCCAACACCCTGAATGTTTACCTGAATGTTTAACGTAAACATAAAGCTAACCCAGGCTAATCGTACGTTCGCGTTATCGTAATCTTCAGTACGAAAGATTACGCTAACGTGAATGTGTAAAAATAAAAAAAAAGGATAAAGAAAAGAATTATGAATAGGATTTCCTACCTTTGTGGTGGTCAGCAGAAGGCGCAGGTGGACGGTGGGGTATTTCCTAGCTGACTTTCTTCGGAGGCATAATTAGGGGCTAAAACACTTGGTACACCTATATTAAAAGCGAAAGCAAAAGGACAGTCGGTGACGCGAAGAGCCATCTCCACCCGTACGCCGCTCAGCATGGCACCCTAGCGCATTACCGGCGTTCGAACTCCGATTTTTTGACCGAACGGCGAAGCAAGAATTTCTCAAAATCTTCGGTCGAACTCCGATTTGTTCGAACTGAGAGGCGTCCCAAAACCCAGGATCCACTGTAACTTCAAAAGATCAGAGCTTTCATGTGGAACAATGATTCAGGTCTTGACATCCCAATTTTCCACAGTTTCCTAGCATCGAATGCTAAAAAGAATGGCGTGAGTTCATTCATCTGACGCTTCCCGATTACGTCTTTCAGCTGAGGTGATGGCGACCGACCAGACAGTGCTGAAGTACCTTCTGGAAAACCACATCTTGAAGCTGAAGGTCACCCTCAACCAGCTCTACAACGGCCAGCTGCTGGAGACGCTGGCTGGAAAGCTTCTTCGAGTCTTCATCTACCGCACGGTGAGCTCCCATTGGATAAGAGTTGCTTGAGAATAGACACCAAAGAAAATCAAGATGCCAAATTCTTGGTAGATTTAATAATACCTTGGAAGGTGATAGTTAGATCGGGATCCCATCTTGTTTTTTTCTACTTTTTTTTTTAATTCCTTTAAAAAAAATCTCATTGTGTTTAGTTTTTCCAAGCTGTTACTTTTTTCTTTTTGTTCTCTATTTACGTTTTTCCTACGTTTCTTTCTTTTCTTTATTTCTGTCTTTTTTTCAATATTTTTCTTTCTTTTTTTTCTTCTTCCTTTTGTTTCTTTTTTTCTCAGCTTTTCACTACTTATTCATTTTGGTATTTTTTTCTTTTTTGTTCTATTCCCCCCTTCCTTTAAATCATTTTGTGCATAATCTCATCTCATCTCATCAACTGCACCGCTTATCCTCAGTAGGGTCGCGGGGGTGCTGAAGCCAATCCCAGCAATCATCGGGCAATGGGCAGGGGACACCCTGAACTGGTTGCCAGCCAATTACAGGGCACACGGGGACAGACAACTCACTCGCTCATTCACACCTAGGGACAATTTGGACCGGCCAATTCACCTGAAATGCATGTCTTTGGAATGTGGGAGGAAACCGGAGTGCCCGGAGGAAACCCACGCAAGCACGGGGAGAACATACAAACTCCGCACAGGGAGTCTGAAGCTGGATTTGAACCCACGACAGGTTCCCATGACCTCAGAACTGTGCCGCACACGCGCTAACCACTGCGCCGCCGTGCTGCCATTTTGTGCATTACATAATATTTGGTCATGTTGGGATTAAAGAAGCTAAAACAACCTGAAGAGCCGTTTAGGACCCGAAAGAGCCGGTTCCTTTTAGTGAGTCGAGCCGAAGAAGCCGGTTCTCGAAAAACTTTACTCAACTTGGGGCGGCAGTAGCTCAGGAGTTAGAGTGCTCGTCTTGGGATCAAGGGATCCCAGTTCGAACCCCGGTTTGTCCGTGTTACATGTCAAAGTGTCCTTGGGTAAGACACTGAACCCTAAATACCCCCAATCAGCAGGTTAGCGTCTTACATGGCTGCAATACAAGGCCGCTATTGGGAAATGTGAAGCACACTGTAAAGCGCTTTGGGAAGCCATTGACTTGAAAAGCGCTATAGAAATGCAGATCATTTCATTTCATTTAACTTCGTTCTACGTCGACTCGAGTTCAAAATACCGCGTTTAGGTCACAACGTCGGGGGAACCCGTGTATTTTGACCTTCAGGCACTGTCACTTTGACTTGAGTCGCTTCTTAATGAGTAATTTTGAGCCCTGATTTTTGTGCGCTGGCTAGATTTTCTTGTGCCCTGAGAATGTGCGAGCAGTGTGCGATTGCGCACGTGCACAACTTAGCAGACTTTTGCAAACAAAAAAAAAAATCGGTCCAGGCCAGGAACCACTTTCCAAGAAAACCTCAAAATGTGAACACCTGATAAAAGTTTGGAGTTCCTAATAGAATTTACCATCGAGTCATGTTGATTTGTGACGCCGCTAATCGCAATAAGTCTCAAATGTCACAAGCCAGAAACAGAGACAGGACCCAGTAGCGTTCGTTTATTCAGTTTTATTGAGAAAGAGAGCAGTGCTTGCTTCCACGATCCGATGATTGACGGACACGGGTAGCAGGTGGCAGGCAGGGGAAGTGGTACTTCCGCGTCGAGCGAGGATAATTGTAGGCAGCAGGGATACTGGTCGATAGCCGGGACGGGAGAGCAACGGCGGTATCGAGTCCAGAAAAGAGGTCGGCAACAGGTATCACGCAGGAAACAGGGCAAAGCAGGTCTATGGTCGGGATGGAAGAGCAGGGCAGAAACGGGCCCGGAAACAGAGCAAAACAGGTCGATGGTCGGGATGGAAGAGCAGGGCAGAAACAGTTCCGGAAACAGGTCGGCAACAGGTACCAGGCAGGAGGAAACAGGGCAGGAAAATGTCGGAAGGTATGGAGCTTGCCTAGCTGAGAGCATATGTTCGCTAACGGTCTGACAGCTTCCTCTTGGAAGCCGGGGGTTTAAAAAGAGTCTTTGAACCAATCAGCGCTCAGGGCTGTTGACAACAGCTCCTGAAATCTTACTTAACTCTAATCTTATTTTCGAAACCTGCATTCGGAATGGCGCAACCTGTCATTGAACTATAGCCTACTCGGGGAAAATCTTCATTGCACTCAATAAATGTAACTCGTATTCAATCGTATAAAATCCTTTATAGTCAAATATATAAAATCCTTCAATACGTTTCAGAATCCGTAAAATCAGGCTTTATAGCAGGGTTTTGAAAATAAGATTAGAGTTAAGTAAGATTTCAAGAGCTGTTATCGACAGAACGAGACAAAATATTCTGCATTCGGAATGGCGTGACCTGTCATTGAACTAAAGCCTGCTCGGTGAAAATCTTCATTGCACTCAATAAATGTTACTCGTATTCATTCATCTATCCATTATCTGCACCGCTTATCCTCAGTAGGGTCGTGGGGGTGCTGGAGCCCATCCCAGCCATCTCCGGGCAGTGGGCAGGGGACACCCTGAACTGGTTGCCAGCCAGTTTCAGGACACACAGGGACAGACAATTCGCTCGCTCATTCACACCTAGGGACAATTTGGACAGGACAATTGACCTGACATGCATGTTTTTGGAATATGGGAGGAAACCCGGAGTGCCCGGAGAAAACCCATGCAAGCAAGGGGAGAACATGCAAACTCCACACAGTTAGGTTGGTAGCTTGATTTGAACCCATGACCTCAGAACTGTGCCGTTCACGCGCTAACCACTATTCAATCGTATAAAATCCTTTATAGTCAATTGTATAAAATCCTTCAGAATCTAAAATCTAGACCTGCCACTGTTTAGGCGGTGTGCATCGAGAACGCCTGCATGGTCCGCGGTAGCAAGCAAGGCAGCAACGGCATTCTTCACCTCATCAGGACCATCATCAGACCTTCCCAGAAGACCACCTACGACATCCTGAAGGCCGACGGACGCTTCAAGTAAGGACGGAAACCGGTCGGGTTTTGCTCTTAACCGATCCGACTTGTAAACGATCCAGGATCTTCCTGACACTAATGGAGACGGCAGATCTGACCGAGCTGCTGAGGCAGGAAGGCTCCTTCACCATTTTCGCCCCCACCGACGAAGCTTTCACGGATCTCAGCGAGGAAGACATGAAACTGCTAAGAAGTGCGTGGTACCGACCCCCTCGATTGCCGTTCTCTCCGAAAAGTCCCGATTGAAAACGGATTTGGCCGCCTGACAGGCGACTTGACGGCGCTGCGGACAATCCTGCTCTATCACGTCGGCCGTGGTATTTTCATCAACGGCGGACTGGAAGGGGGCGTGACCAATCTACTGAAGACGCTGCAGGGAAAGAACCTGCAAGTTTTGTCCGTAAGTCTTTTGTTTTAAGTGTCTATTGGTTTTACGGTGGACCCAAACGCATGAAAAGGCCGGGTGCTCAAAAAACGATGGCGTCAACGGTCAAAAACAAAAATAACACCTGTGCCCAGTTCAAACCCCGGTTGGGGCCATCTGGTGGCAGAAAGAAGTAAGAGTCCCTAACACATTGTGTATTATTTAGCGCCTTCACGTACTAAAAAAATACATTCGTTAAAAAACAATATTTATTTCAATGTTGAGAAAAAAAAAACAATTAAAAAAGTATTTTATGTATATATTTATTAGTATTATTTTTTTTCAAACCACTTTCGTTTACATTTTACTAAAACGGTAAATTGATATTTTATTAAAGGTGGGGTGTATATATATATATATATATATATATATATATATATATATATATATATATATATATATATATATATATATATATATATACCATAGATAGGTACCAGATACCAAAGATTGATAGATAGATACATAGATAGATAGATACCATAGATACATAGATACCATAGATACCATAGATACCATAGATAGATAGATACATAGATACCATAGGTACCATAGATAGATAGATATCATAGATACCATTGATACGATAGATAGATATCATAGATATCATTGATAGATAGATATCATAGATACCATTGATACCATAGATAGATACCATAGATACCATAGATAGATAGATACCATAGATACGATAGATAGATAGATAGATAGATAGATAGATAGATAGATAGATAGATAGATACCATAGATATTATAGATACCATAGATACGATAAATAGATAGATAGATACCATAGTTATTATAGATACGATAAATAGATAGAAAGATAGATACCATAGATACCATAGATAGATAGATAGATAGATACATAGATACCATAGATACCATAGATAGATAGATGTCATAGATACCATTGATACCATAGATAGATAGATAGAAAGATAGATAGATACCATAGATACCATAGATAGATAGATACGATAGATACCATAGATACCATAGATAGATAGATACGATAGATACCATAGATACCATAGATAGATAGATACGATAGAAAGATAGATAGATAGATAGATGGATACCATAGATGGATACCATAGATACCATAGATACCATAGATAGATAGATAGATGGATAAATGTATCTTCTATTGTTAACCATAGAAACCTGCACTGTTTCATGTAAGGGCACAAACCCTAACCTGAAACCCTGGCTTGGAGAGGAATGGGCATCCCCAGGCTGTATTTGCCCAAGACACACCACAGGAAGTGGTACCCTAACAACCCTGGCAGTTAAGAGAAAAAAAATGACCATTTCGTTTTCAAAAAAAGAGGTATATCTTTCAAAAATGAATGATTTAATGAAATGAAACGAGTTTTTTAAAGCTGTAAGACGGTTCAAACATCCTTCATTTCAATATTATTAAATTTTTTCTCTAAAAGTTCATTTGGATTAGCCCGAAAACAAATCGACCTGCCTTTTTCACCCTTACGTCCATTTCCGAAGATTAAATGAGGCCCCCGCGTCAAGCGACAAGGCTATCGGCTGACACTTCGCGTGGGTTTCTAACAAGCAACGGAGGCAAAAAACGGACAAGGGGGAGGGGAAAGTCAGCCACGGTGCCTCCGTCCGGACTCCCGATGACGGGAAGTTCCGTCATTAGGAAAATTGGCCTGTTTTTGCCATTAGCTCTCAAAGTTACCAGGAAATGACTTCTTGATGTGAACCAAATACGGTGATAAAGAATGATTGAATGAATCAAAACTTTATTCGAACATCAAAATAAAAACAGAACAAAAAACATATATGACATAATACTGTATGTTGGAAAAGGGGGAGTAAGAAGCAAATGCTTCTATCCCCTTCCCCTTCATCTTCCCCACCAAATACACTAATGATAATAACAATAGTAATAATAATAACAGTTATGATATAAGAATAGCAACAATAACACAAATTTAACCATAGTTCTAGACCACAGGTGTCAAACAGGCGGCCCGCGGGCCAGATCAGGCCCGCTAAGGGAAAGATTCCGGCCCGCGAGACAACACTCAGAGAAGCACAAGAGAAAAACAAGCTGCAGGTTGAAATATGTCAACTTGATGTTGCCAAAGCCAGGTTCCTCTTACAAAGACACTGTACCTGTATTTATTTATCTCTCTCTCTCTTTCTCTCTTTCTCTCTTTCTCTCTTTCTCTCTTTCTCTCTCTCTCTCTTTTCCACCCCTTTTCTCCCACTCTCTGTCTCTTTCACTCTCTGTGTCTCTCTTTTTCTCTTCCTTTGTTGCTCTTTGTCTCCTTCTCTCTCTGTGTCTTTTTAACTTCTTTTGCTCTAACTTCCTTTTTTCCTTTTTCTCTCTTTTCTCTTTCTCTCTTCCTACCCTTCGCGCTCTCTTCTCTCTTTTCTCTCCTTCTGTCTTTCTATTTCTCTTTGGATTTCTTTCTTCCTCTCCCTTTCTTTTCCCCCTCACTCACAATTTTTTATCTCTTTTATTTCTCACGCTCTCTCCCTCTCTCTCTTTTTTTCTTCCTTTGTCCCTCCCTCTTTCTCTTGTTTCTTTATCCCTCTTTTTCTTTCTCTTTAATCTACTCGTCCGGCCCCCGACAGAATGTTTGTCCTATCGCGTGGCCCCCGAGGTAAAATGAGTTTGATACCCCTGTTCTAGACGCACTATTCCCAATCTCCCGCACCACTCATACCCCACCCTCCGCATCTCTGTATTCCGTCATGAATTTTTCTTTGTATCTAAACCTGAACAAGTGAATAGTTGGACATTGTCATGTAAATTGTTCCAAAGTTTGACTCCACACACAGACACACACATACTTTTCCTGGTGGTTCTCACCTTTGGGATTATAGAAGAAAATGTCCATGTGCTGGGCAGCACGGCGGCGCAGTGGTTAGCACATGTGCGGCACAGTTCATGTCTTGGGAACCTCCTGCGTTGGTTCAAATCCAGCTCCAGACTTCCTGTGCGGAGTTTGTATGTTCTCCCCAGGCTTGCGTGGGTTTCCTCCGGGCACTCCGGTTTCCTCCCACATTCCAAAGACATGCATTTCAGGTGAATTGGCCGGTCCAAATTGTCCCTAGGTGTGACTGAGCGATTGAGTTGTCTGTCCTTGTGTGCCCTGCGATTGGCTGGCATCCAGTTCAGGGTGTCCCCTGCCCACTGCCCGATGATTGCTGGGATGGGCTCCAGCACCCCCGCGACCCTCCTGAGGATAAGCGGTGCAGCTAATAAGATGAGATGAGATGTCCATGTGCCATTTTTTACAGCCTTTACGACAATCCTTTCAATGGACCAAAGTGATTCACGGTAACAACAGAGAGACAATAAGTGAACAAACAGAAAAAAACAGTAAAACACAACAGTATCGAAAAAGATCCAATTCAAGTGTACTCCTACTCAATGTTCCCTCTAAGCTGCGCATGCGCAATCGCGCACTGCCCGGATGTACTCAGTGCACAAGAAAATCTAGCCAGTTCACAAAAATCAGGGCTCGAAATTGCTAATTAAGAAGCCAATTAAGTCAAAGTGACAGTGCATGAATGTAAAAATACACGGGTTCCCCTGATGCTGTGTTCTAAATGCGGTATTTTGAAGTCAATGTCGAAGTAGAACGAAGTTGAGTAAAGTCAGTAGAGTTTTTCGAGAACCGGCTTCTTCGGCTCGGCTCACTAAATAGAACCGGCTCTTTCGGGTCCCAAACAACTCTTCAGGTGGTTTTTGCTTCTTTAATCCCTACACGACCAAATATTATGTAAAATTGTGCACAAAATGACTTAAAGGAAGGGGGGGAGAATAGAACAAAAAAGGAAAACATACCAAAATGAAAAAGTAGTAAAAGCTGAGAAAAAAAGAAACAAAAGTAAGAGAAAAAAGAAGAAAAAATCTAGAAAAAGCCAGAAAAAAAGAAAAGAAAAAAACAAAGGAAAAAAAGGAAATAGAGAACAAAAAGAAAAAAGTAACAGCTAGAGAAAAAATAAACACAAAGAGATTTTTTTTAAAAGAAGAAAAAAAAAGAAGAAAAAAAAACAGGGAAAAAGAAGAAAAAGTTCTGCGGGAGTTGAAAGAGAGCGATAGACCACTGGAAAACGCCGACATCGCAACCTTCTATCAAGGCATGTATAGCTTTCTCTAGGTCCCATCCAGGTTTCAACTCAGAAGAACATTTCGGGCCAACCACTGCTTCATGTTAACCATCTACTCAAACAAAGCTCAAGGAGTGGTCGTTATCGGGCAGCGCTCTGTGTTTCGTCACCCCGAATATTCCTGAAGATGTCATCTAAGGGCTTTTGTGTATGTTCCTCCAGGTGAACGACTCAATTCACGTCAACTCGGTCAACGTACCTGACAGCGACCTGATGGCCACCAATGGCGTGATCCACGTGGTGGACAATCTTCTCTATCCAGCAGGTTGGATCTCTAGATCGAAAGAGAAATGGCTCAACTCTGTTGACAGTGGATTTTCACTTGCAGACCTTCCTGTGGGTCGTGAGGACTTCCTGATCCTTCTCAGGAAGATCATTAAGTACATCAAGATCAAGGTAGGCATATTGACCAGGGGCGATTTTAGCTTCTGAGTTTTGGAGGTGCTGAGCAGGGAAAACTCCACGGACCGCTAAACAAAAGACAGACACGGGTAGCAGGTGGCAGGAACGCAGAAGTGGCACTTCTGTGTCGAGCGAGGATAATCGTAGGCAGCAGGGATACAGGTTGATAGCCGGGACGGGAGAGCAAGGGCGGTATCAAGTCCAGAAACGAGGTCGGCAACAGGTATCAGGCAGGAAACAGGGCAAAACAGATTGTCGGGATGGAAGAGCAGGGCAGAAACAGGTCCAGAAACAGGTCGGCAACAGGTATCAGGCAGGAGGAAAACAGGGAAGGAAAATGTCGGAAGGTATGGAGCTTGCCTAGCTGGGAGCATAGGTTCGCAAACAGTCTGACAGCTTCCTCTCGGCGCCGACCAATTGGGCAGTCACAGGTGACCTGAATCAGCAATCATGACAAAAAATACTACAAAAACAGTACTACATTAATACTATGATACAAAAACACAAATACAGAAATATTACAACAGAAATACTACAAAGTACAACTACAGTAATGTTAAAAAATACTGAAGAAATACAACGGAGATACTACAAATACTACAAAATACTACAAATAGTAGCTCTACAGTCATACTACAATACAAAATACTGCTACATAGCTAGTACAACATTGATACTACTAAATACTACCGATATATCACAAAAATTATACTGTGGGAATACTACCAAAATACTACAAAATAAAAGTACTGTAATACTATTGAAATACGACAGAAATCTGACTGCAGAAATACTATAAAAATACCACAAAACGGGAAAAACACAAAAATACAACTGAAAAAATACAACAACAAATAAACTACAGTAATACTACAACATGATGACTAAAAAACTACTTACACATACAACTAAAGATATACTGCAAAGACGAGCCTATAGAAATTACTACAAAAATACTATTGCAGAAATACCTATATCCAATGCTAGGAATCAAAGAGTCAGTTCCCGTATATTTTTTGGGGATTGTTACTTCAAAAACCAAACCTGAAGTACATCAGATATCCCGTTGAGATGTTTCTGTTGATCCTCTTGTCGGTTTCTGTTCTTCGTAGTATGTTCCGGGATTTTCCTACGTGGAGATCCCGCACACCTTCCTCAGTAAGTCCATTTCCTAAGCTTGAGCTTGAAGCGGACCCATCAACTTCAAACTAAAGCTAATTATTGCTCTGCAGGGAGAACCATCACTACCACAAAGTACATCGAGAAAAGTAAGTTTTCATCCACGAGCTGCTACTGAAACCTGTAAAAGTCTTTGTTGTTAACCCAGGAACGTCCAAAGTCCATAATATGTGACCTGCCAGTAATATTGACCGCAGTATCCAATACAAATTCACCATTTCACCAGGCTTTCAGTGAGAATTTTACCCCATTTCTGACATGGGGACTGTAAATAAAAGAAGGAAAGTTGACTGTGAGGGCCATCTGTCACAAATCGGAAACGGAGACAGGACCCAGTAGCATTCGTTTACTCAGTTTTATTGATAAAGAAGGAGAGCAGGGCTTGCTTTCACGATCTGATGGTCGACGGACACGGGTAGCAGGTGGCAGGAAGTGGCACTTCCGTGTCGAGCGAGGATAATCGTAGGCGGCAGGGATACTGGTCGATAGCCGGGACGGGAGAGCAAGGGCGGTATCGAGTCCGGAAAAGATGTCGGCAACAGGTATCAGGCAGGAAACAGGGCAAAACAGGCTGGGACGCAGGAGCAAAAGCAGAAACCGGTCCAGAAAAAGGTCAGCGACAGGTATCAGGCAGGAAAACAGGGCAGGATAATGTAGAGTACAAAAGCTTGCCTAGCTGAGAGCATAGGTTCGCAGACGGTCTGACGGGTTCCTTTCGGAAGACAGGAGTTTAAAAAGTGGCAGAGAGCCAATCAGCGACCAGGGCTGTTGGGGTTAAAGGAACGGGCACAGGTGTCTCGCATCAGTAATCATGACAAACGGTCTATTTTTCAGTTATCAAACCGATCGTCACAAGCCAAGACCAGGAACAGAGACAGGACCCAATAGCGTTCGTTTAACTCAGTTTCATTGAAAAAGAGAGCAGTGCTTGCTTCCACGATTCGATGATCATCAGACAAGGGTAGCTGAAGACAGGAACACGGAAGTGGCACTTCCGTGTCGAGCGGGGATAGTCGTGGGTGGCAGGAAAGCTGGTCGGTAGCCAGGACCTGAGATCAAGGGCGGTAATGAGTCCAGAAAAAAGGTCGGCAACAAGTATCAGGCAGGAAACGGGGCAAAACAGGTCGATGGCCAAAAAGGAAGTGCAGGGCAGAAACAGGTCCAGAAACAGGTCGGCAACAGGTAATCAGGCAGGAGAAAACAGAGCAGGAGATTGTCGGAGGGTACGGAGCTTGCCTACTGCAAACTACAGACTATTATGACAGCATCCCCTGATCTAAAACCTACACTCAAAAACCTACACTCAACATGAGGTAAATGAAGAAACTTTGAGAAGGGACGGACAGTCTCAAAGGGCGGCACAGACCAGAGATAATTGCACACTACAGACTATTACGACAGCATCCCCTGATCTAAAACTGACATGAGGGCAAGGAAAAACTCAAAAGCTCAGAATGAGGAAAATGAAGAAACTTTTAGAAGGGACGGTCTCAAAGGGCTGCACAGACCACAGATTATTGCTCACCACAGACTATTATGACAGCATCCCCTGATCTAAAACCTACACGAGGGCAAGGAAAAACTCAAAAACCTCAACATGAGGAAAATGAAGAAACCTTGAGAAGGGATAGTCTCAAAGGGCTGCACAGACCACAGACTATTGCTCACCACAGACTATTATGACATCATCCCCTGATCTAAAACCTACATGAGGGCAAGGAAAAACTCAAACAACATCAGCATGACTAAAATGAAGAAACCTTGAGAAGGGACAGTCTGAAACGGCTGCACAGACTACCGACTATTGCACACTACAGACTATTATGACAGCATCCCCTGATCTAAAACCGACATCGATCATTAGCTATAGAATCTAAGTGTGTTTTAAGCCTAGATTGAAACAGTTCCACTGAGGTTGCAGCTGGTATCTCAGAGAGCATAGCATCTCACAGCCCGAATGGAGAACGCCCTTGAACCTGCAGATTTCTTCTTGGCACTTGGGATCCCAGTAGACCAGCAAAGACTCAGAGCAGGAAAATAGGGGGGAATTAAATCCGAAAGATAGGTATGACATAGTCTTAAAATCACATCCCAAGCTGACAGGGAGCCAAGGCGGGTCAACCAAAATTTGGGTAGTGTGATCAAACTTTCTCGAAGATGGAAAAAAGCTGTTCTAGTTATATTCTTAACATGTAACTGGACCGGAGAAGACCCAAAGGAGAATTTTTAGAAAGTCTTTCCAAAACGGAAACTTCCCAATCTTACGGAGGCCTGATTACATTCACGCTTCCTGTCATCATCCGCTCTCAAGGTCCACAGGGAACAGCCGGCATTTGGTAATAAGCTCATTAGGCTGTCAGTCTAGGAGTCAACTTCCGCTCCGACGGATGCTGGCCTCAGAGTATTGAGTAACACCGGAGCCAAAAAGAAAGAAACTTTCAGGAAATGGGAGATACCACGCAACTTGAAGTGGTCATACTTGAAAAGAAAATCTGGGTACTGTCACAAGCCAGAAACGGAGACAGAACCCAGTAGCGTTCGTTTACTCAGCTTTATTGATAAAGAGAGCAGTGCTTGCTTCCACGATCCGATGATCGACGGACACGGGTAGCAGGTGGCGGGAACGCAGATGTGGCACTTCCGTGTCGAGCAAGGATGATCGTAGATTTGCAGGAATACTAGTCGTTAGCCGGGACGGGAGAGCAAGGGCGGTATCGAGTTTGGAAACGAGGTCGGCAGCAGGTGTCAGACAGGAAACAGGGCAAAACAGGTCGGTGGTCGGAATGGCAGATCAGGGGAGAAATGGGTCCAGAAACAGGTCGGCAACAAGTATAAGGCAGGAGAAAACAGGGCAGGAAAATGTCGGAAGGTACGGAGCTTGCCTAGCTGGAAGCATAGGTTCGCAAACGGTCTGACGGCTTCCTCTTGGAAGCCGGGGGGTTTAAAAGGAGTCTGAACCAATCAGCGCTCAGGGCTGTTGGCGCAAATTAGGCAGTCATGACAGGTACAAATGGATAGACATTCTATTGGATATTTTGTGAGGGTTACAAAAAGAACCCAGTCCGATATGCATGTCTAAAATAACAGCCTATCTTTATCCATTGCAACAGTTTTTTATCTTATTTTTCTTTTTTTTATGACACGTTTTCCCCGGAGTGCCATTTCTAATTCAGTTGCATACGATGTTTCACAATTCAATTCAATAGTATCAGCTAAATTAGCGAGAGAGCGTCTCTCCCATAGCCATCACTGTCAATTACACAAAACTGAGAATGAATTATGTCTTACCCATGGTTGGAAAAAACATAATTTCTTTATGAATATTTTCGCACAAAGTATCTACTAACATCTTTGCACAATTTTTATTGGACTGTTTCCTGATGGACTTACATTCGTGGCCCCTTCTCAAGGTTTCTTCATTTCCTCGTGCTGAGGTTTTTGTCACGGACCAGAAACAGACACAGGACCCAGTAGCGTCCGTTTACTCAGTTTTATTGCTAAAGAGGGAGAGTAGGGCTTGCTTCCAGGATCCGATGGTCGACGGACACAGGTGGCAGGAACGCGGAAGTGGCACTTCTGTGTCGAGCGAGGATGATCGTAGATTTGCAGGGATACTAGTCGTTAGCCGGGACGGGAGAGCAAGGACGGTATCGAGTTCGGAAACAAGGTCGGCAACAGGTGTCAGGCAGGTAGCGGGGCAAAACAGGTCGGATGTCGGGAAAGCAGGGCAGGGCAGAGTCAGGTCCAGAAACAGGTCAGCAACAGGTGTCAGGCAGGAGAAAACAGGGCAGGAAAATGTCGGAAGGTATGGAGCTTGCCTAGCTGGGAGCATCGGTTCGCATCAATCTGACGGTGTCCTCTTGAAAGCCGGGGGTTTGAAAAGAGACTCCTAGCCAATCAGCCCTTGGCGCCAATTGGGCAGTCACAGTTTCCTTGAATCGGCAATCATGACAGTTTTTGAGTTTTACCTTGCCCTCATGTAGCTTTTAGATCAGTGGATGAGGTCATAATAATCTGTTGAGCCCTTTTAGACTTCTTGTGATTAAGGGCCAAACGAATAAACACGACTTGACTTGACTCGTCTGTTATCGTACCCCATAGTCCCCGAACAAACCCAACTGATCCGAGTCATCGAAGAAGAACCGACTATCACCAAGGTGGTGGAAGGCCAACCCTCAATCACCACGGTAACGCGAGTCATCGAAACTGAACCAACCGTCACACGGGTGGTGGTGGAGGGTGAACCCTCCATCACTACGGTAAGGCGGGTCATCGAATCCGAGCCCACCGTCACCAGGGTGGTGGTGCAGGGTGAGCCGTTGATGACTGAAGTCACCGGCGTGATTGAGAAGAAACCAACATTCACCAAGGTAACGCGAGTGATCGGAGAACCCGGCGTGACCAGACTGACCAGAGTCATCGAGGGTGAGACGTCCACCGTATGTGAAACTTAAAAGCTAGGTCACTCGTAGGTAACTGAAGTCTTCTTTCATTGCAGGTGGGCAAGTGGACTCACAAATCAAGACGGTTTCAGGTCAGTTTTAAGACAGCTTCTTGCATGTATCTAATAGACATCACCATCATCATTCCAAGTTCCTCATTTTTCAATGTTTCTAAGCTCGTGTCAGGGTTCAGGGTTGTTTCTTTTCACTTTGCTGTCTGGTCATCCTGAAAGGGGGATGCCACATGTGCGGTCCCTTCTCAAGGTTTCTTCATTTTCCTCATGTTGAGGTTTTTGAGTTTTTCCTTGACCTCATGTAGGTTTTAGATCAGGGGATGGTGTCATAATAGTCTGTAGTTGACAATAGTCTGTGGTCTGTGCAGCCCTTCGAGACTGTCCCTTCTCAAGGTTTCTTCATTTGCCTCATGTTGAGGTTTTTTGAGTTTTTCCTTGCCCTCATGTTGGTTTCAGATCAGAAGATGGTGTCATAATAGTCTGAAATAATAGTCTGTGCAATAACCTGTGCAGCCCTTTGAGACTCTTTGTGATTAAGGGCGTCACAAATAAAAATTACTTGATTTGACTTGTTGATCTTTAGTGGGAGGGATTGACTCGAATCTTTCTAAAAATGTACATTTTGCTCAAAATAATCTTCGGGTTTTTCAAGAATCACAGTGATTAGGTCTGTTGATGACTGTAAACCAGAACAAGATGTTGTGTTTTTGACAGGGTTGGGTAGGGTTACTTTAACTGGATTACTTTCAATGACTTTTGGATGACTCCAATACCAAATATGCTAATAAAAGACAAAAGAAACTAAATACTAACAAAATTAAGACTCACAACACGTAGTAAGTTTTCTCTCCTGGCTTTGATCTCTTTGATTTCCGGCAAAACGAACATCAAATGCGACAGAAACAAAATGAAAATCAATCCAAACAGCTTGCCGACATCATTTTTGCCGTTCCGTGTATTGCGTTACTCCCCAAGCCTGCACAAAATTTACTCATTTTATTCATATTTACCGTATTTTCCGCACTATAAGGCGCACCGGGTTATAGGGCGCACCCCCAAAAATAGTTTTTGGTCCTATATTTTCCATACACAAGGCGCACCGGATTATAAGGCGCTACAATGGGAACGTGGACAAAACAGTCAGATAGTTCAGTCCAACTTATTACTCCCTTAACATTCCGAAAGCTTGCAAAGAAGCAAATACGTGTCGTAGACATGTACGGAAACAGTGTCTGTACGATCTCACCAATCACTCAAATGCATCGTTCCAAATATCATTCGGAAGGTTAAAGTCTTCAAGAAATGCCAAACATTTCTTAGTTTCCATTTTATTTTTTGCTGGCAATTGTGTGGACAGCAAAGTAAGAATTTTATTGTGTAGGGAAACGGGGTTCTTTACTGTGCATATGACAATAAACACTTTGAATTGAATTGAGTTTAAAAATAGACTCATCACAGAAACCTCAAGATCGTTCTAAAACAAGATACCGGGAAAATATAAAGCCGCATAGCTCACCTAAGTTCTCTTGCAGCCGTCACGTTCAATAATGATACGTAACCATGGTCTTCTTACAACCGTGAGTGTAGTAAATCCAGGAGAGTAAATTATTTACAAATACAGAATAGTAAAAAAATGTTTTCTCTATGCCGTAGTGCAACCCAACGCGTGATTCGCATTCATCTTTTTCGGCCAATTGCAGGCTTTGTTTCGCCCCCTTAGCCTATGCGAGCCTGTAAATGATAAAAAGGATCCGCCCCCTTTACCTCCGAATAACTTTAGCCAATAGTGACTGATTCAAATGATGATTGACACATTGGTTAGGAAATGAAACGCCGGTATATAAATCCCAGCATACACCGCGGACGACTTCGCCTTCGGGGGAAAATCGAGTCGGCGGCTGCTTGCCTTAGTTGCAATAATATTGATCCATATATAAGGCGCACTGTATTATAAGGCGCATGGTCAGCTTTTGAAAAAAAATAAAGGCTTTCAGGTGCGCCTTATAGTGCGGGAAATACGGTAGTTTCTTTTGTCTTTTATTAGCATATTTGGTATCGGAGTAATCCAAAAGTCATTGAAAGTAATCCAGTTAAAGTAACCCTACCCAACCCTGGTTTTTGAGTAGACTGTAAATTGTTGTTACTTTATGACACATCCCAACACTCACAAAGTTCTTTTCTGTGGGAGGGAAAAGCCATAAGTTAAAAAAGCTATAAATCATTTTCTCAGCCTATGTCAGTCATAAAGTTGCTGACAAGATTGTAGGTCAGCTGTTAGGGCGTCTGGAAAGAAGAGGGAAAGTTTGTTTTCTTTTTTTTGCATGGAGGCAGCTGGAGGCAACACTATTGCCAAGGGATGTCTGGCAGATATGTGAGAGCATATACTCCTCATTGAGCGTGTTAGCCCATTACTGTGGTTTTGTAGAGTGTTCATCACATTGGGTGGGACCGTGAATGGCCTAAACCTCATTCGGGTGAATCAAAGGATACCAATACTGTTCTCTTGACATTTTTCAACGTACAAATTGAAGGCCTATTTTGCAGGGGTCTGAGCGTTCACACAAAGTCGGTGAGCAACGCTTGAAACAACAGTGAGCAACAGCAATCCCAAGTGTGGCGACTAAGTCATTATCAAACATGTCCAAAACTTGCCACGAGCGGCTGCCTTTTCCAGCAGCTGCCCTATTGTTTTACTGTATTGTCTGCTCCTATCTTCGGTGTTTCTTCTTCCCGTTTTGACAACTACACTATGGATTATTTCTATCCTATGGGACATGGGTTTTAGCGCACAAAAAATGCGTGTATTCAAGGAATTTCAACTCCTTGCCCTGAAGAATTCTCGTGCCGGCGTGATGAAGGGGCCTATCGTGGAAGAAGAGCCGGTGCTAGCGAAGCGGCTAGCGGCGTTACAAGTCTTCGGTACCATCCGTAATCACGGTAAATGCGAACTCACGACCAAATAAGATCATCGAGTGCTGGTGGAAAACATCGAAGCGCACGGGGAGCGCAGTTGCTGTGTTTTGCGGAAACGTGGCTCACGTTTAGCATTCCGGACGCTAACGTGTAGCCACCCGGAGCTACCCGGAGCTATCCGGCTTCAACGCCGCTAAACAGAGACACGAAAGCCGGGGGGAATCGGAGAGGAGGCGGACTTGCTAACACGAGGTGGTGTATCCCTGGATTTTCACAAAGAAAAGATTTCCATCTGCCGCAGGGATGTCGAACTTTTGGACTGGCGTGACGTCATCCCCTCCGCTACAAGCACCCCTAGGGCATCATGTTCATCTGTTAATAAACAACGGGGTAGACTGCTGGAAGTGTGAATTTCCCTACGGGGATGAATAAAGTATCTATCTATCTATCTATCTATCTATCTATCTATCTATCTATCTATCTATCTATCTATCTATCTATCTATCTATTATGCTGAGTTTCCGGCAATGGAAAATTATTTTTCACTTTTGAATGAATTGACTCATGTACGATTGCTTACAAACGTCATTTGTTTTTACAATTCTTTCACAAGATTTTCATTTTTTCAAATATTATGTAAAATTATGCACAAAATGACTTAAAGGAAGGGGGAATAGGACAAAAAAATACCAAAATGAAAAAGTAGTGAAAAGCTGAGGAAAAAAAAGAAACAATTGGAAGAGAAAAAAAGAAGGAACAATTTAGAAAAAAACAGCCCAGAAAAGATAAACACAACGAGATTTTTTTTCAAAGGAACTTAAAAAAATGTAGTAAAAACACGGAAAAAAGAAGAAAAAGTCAGTGTTGCATTCAAATAATTTCCAATTATACCAAGTTAGGCAGCACGGCGGCACAGTGATTAGCGCATGTGCGGCACAGTTCATGTCTTGGGAACCTCCTGCGTGGGTTCAAATCCAGCTCCAGACTTCCTGTGCGGAGTTTGTGTGTTCTCCCCCTGCTTGCGTGGGTTTCCTCCGGGCACTCCGGTTTCCTCCCACATTCCAAAAACATGCATTTCAGGTGAATTGGTCGGTCCAAATTGTCCCTAGTGAGTTGTCTGCCCCCGTGTGCTCTGCGATTGGCTAGCAACCTGTTCAGGGTGTCCCCTGCCCACTGCCCAATGATTGCTGGGATGGGCTCCAGCACCCCCGCGACCCTACTGAGGATAAGTGGTGTAGCTAATGAGATGAGATGAGATACCAAGTTAATCTTGTTGCCAACATTGTACTTCCACTTAAAAATGGAATTAAATACAGTTCTTTATCGTGCAATCGACGAAAACAGCCCCCAAAAATGTTAATATTTTGCGACAAAATATATCAGGAAAAGAAAGAAATGGATATCATGTGAAAGAATTGTAAGAACAAACGACGTTTGCAATAGTACATGAGTCAATTCATTCAAAAGGGAAAAATAATGTTGCATTGCCGGAAACTCAGCAAAATGTAACGTGATGTCAAATTTTGGACATGTTTGATCATGATTTAGTTGCCACACTTGGGATTGCCGTTGCCCACTGTTGTTTCAAGCGTTACTCACCGACTTTGTGTGAACGCTCAGACCCCTGCAAAATTTCAGGGAACATTGGTAGGATCTGTATGTTCAGATGAATTAATGCATTGATTCTCGATAACCTCCCCAGGCGGAGAAACGGTGCCCTCGGAGTTCCGGCCACATATCATTGAGGGTAGGGACTCAAGTCTTCTGTTTCGATTTTATAGAAAAAATGGAGAAATAAACGGTTGCTTCTGAGATTCAATCCTTTTTTAACTTTAACGTTTGGCGCAGGGCCGGACTTCACCAGGATTACCACCATCCACGGCGATCCTAACTTGATAGAACGAGAATCCGAGAGGATTACCAAACTCATCCAAGGTTGGTTTGGTTGTTGAGGAACATCCAAGATGAGATGATTTGGGAATTGCTCGAAGTACAGCAATAATAATCGTGTCCTTGTTGCAGAGGGCGGGAGGTTTGCCGCTGCCAGGAAGCATCCAGGTAATAAAACAAAAACAACATATATACTTTAATGAGGGCAGCACGGCGGCGCAGTGGTTAGCGCTTGTGCGGCACAGTTCATGTCATGGGAACCTGTCGTGGGTTCAAATCCAGCTCCAGACTTCCTGTGCGGAGTTTGTATGTTCTCCCCGTGCTTGCGTGGGTTTCCTCCGGGCACTCCGGTTTACTCCCACGTTCCAAAAACATGCATTTCAGGTGAATTGGCCGGTCCAAATTGTCCCTAGGTGTGAATGAGCGAGTGAGTTGTCTGTCCCCGTGTGCCCTGCGATTGGCTGGCAACCAGTTCAGGGTGTCCCCTGCCCACTGCCCGGAGATGGCTGGGATGGGCTCCAGCCCCCCCACGACCCTAATGAGGATAAGCGGTACGGCTAATGAGATGAGATGAGATACTTTAATGACAATGTTCTCTCTAAGTTCCGAGCATGCGCAATTGCCCACTGCCCAGACCTCCTGCGCATAAAAATCAGGACTCGAAATAACCAAATTACTCCACTGGCACAAATTCGGTCAGAAATACATTGAACCCGGTCAAAAATCCTGCTCTGTTGCGTTTTTTTAAGTCAATGTCAGCACGAGATTGAGTAAATGAAAACAAGCGTGTATGTGAGCTCAAACGACTGCGCGAGAGGCAGCTTGTGGCACGCAAACAGGTCTTCCGATTGTTTTTGTTGCTTTCGTCCACATATTACCAAATGATTATGAAACATTATGCTCAAAATGACTTAAAAAGGGAAAATATAAAGCAAAACAAAAAAATAAACTAGACAAAAATGAATAATGGGACAAAAGATAAAAAGAAAAGAGAAAAGAGAGAGAAAAGGGTAGAAAAAACAGGCAAAAAAGAAGAAAAAAGCTAAGAAAAAAGAGAAAATGTCACAAGCCAGAAACGGAGACAGGACCCAATAGCGTTCGTATAACTCAGTTTTATTGAAAAAGAGAACAGTGCTGATTGTCGGTCACAGGTGGCAGATAGCAGGAACGTGGAAGTGGCACTTCAGTGTCGAGCAAGGATATGCGTGCGTGGCAGGTAAGCTGGTCGGTAGCCGGGACAGGGGAGCAAGGGCGGTAATCGAGTCCAGAAAAAAGGTAGGCAACAAGTATCAGGCAGGAAACAGGGCAAAACAAGTCAATGACCGGGACAAAAGAGCAGGGCAGAAACAGGTCCAGAAACAGGTCGGCAACAGGTAATCAGGCAGGAGACAACAGAGCAGGAGATTGTCGGAGGGTCCAGAGCTTGCCTAGCAAAAGCGTAGGTTCGCAGGACGGTCTGACGCTGGTAACAGGGAGCCGGGGGGTTTAAATAGTGGCAGGGAGCCAATCAGTGACCAGGGCTGTTGGCGCCAACGGGGCAGACGCTGGTGCCCCGAATCAGTAATCATGACAGGAAAAAAGGAAACGAGAGAACAAAATAAGAAAAAAACAACAAAATAAGAAGTCAAAAGCTAGGGAAAAAGGGACAAAAGAAGAAAAAAAAGAAAAAAAATGGTAAAAAAAACAAAGAATAGGAAAGAAGACATGGTTTTTGAAGTCTCTTGTGCTACATTTTGATCAATTGCTAATATATCAAGTCAATGTTTTACCATCACAGTAGTTTTATTAAAAAAGTGTGATCAAATACAGTTCTGTATCGTGCAACCAACTCAATAATCCACAAAATATTAGTATTCTGTTGTCACAAGCCAGAAACAGAGAGAGGACCCAATAGCGTTCGTTTACTCAGTTTTTTTGATAAAGAGAGCGAGCAGGGCTTGCTTCCACGATCCGATGATCGTCGGACACTGGTAGCTGACTGCAGGATCGCGGATCGGGACTTTTGTGTCGAGCGAGGATAATCGAAGACAGCAGGGATACTGGTCGCTAGCCGGGACGGGAGAGCAAGGCCGGTAATCGAGTCCAGAAAAAAGGTCGGCAACAAGTATCAGGCAGGAAACAGGGCAAAACAGGTCGATGGCCCCGGACGGAAGAGCGGGGCAGAACGGGTCCAGAAACAGGTCAGCAACAGGTATCAGGCAGGAAACAGGGCAAAACAGGTCGATGGTTGGGATGGAAGAGGGGGCAGAAACCGGTCCAGAAACAGGTCAGCTACAGGTATCCGGCAGGAAACATCGCAAAACAGGTCGAAGGTCGGGATGGAAGAGCGGGGCAGAACGGGTCCAGAAACAGGTCAGCAACAGGTATCAGGCAGGAAACAGGGCAAAACAGGTCGATGGTTGGGATGGAAGAGGGGGCAGAAACTGGTCCAGAAACAGGTCAGCAACAAGTATCAGGCAGGAAACAGGGCAAAACAGGTCGATGGTCGGGATGGAAGAGCGAGGCAGAAACCGGTCCAGAAACAGGTCAGCTACAGGTATCAGGCAGGAAACAGGGCAAAACAGGTCGATGGTTGGGATGGAAGAGGGGGCAGAAACCGGTCCAGAAACAGGTCAGCAACAAGTATCAGGCAGGAAACAGGGCAAAACAGGTCGATGGTCAGGATGGAAGAGCGAGGCAGAAACCGGTCCAGAAACAGGTCAGCTACAGGTATCAGGCAGGAGAAAACAGGGCAGGAAAATGTCAGAAGGTATGGAGCTTGCCTAGCTGGGAGCATAGGTTCGCAAGACGGTCTGGCGGCTTCCTCATTTGCAGGTGCCCCCGAATCATGTTATCCGTACCAAAAAAAATGAGAAACCTCATTTAATAGTTTGCGGGCCGTACAACCTTTCCAATATGACATTAGCAAATAAACTCCTATTTGAAAAAGTAACTCGTGTTGCCATGACGCCAGCAGAAGATAACTTGATTTGATGTCGGGTTTTCTCAAGAATCTAGGGTTGGTTGCCCACCTCTTATTATTCACAGTCCTTGAAGGTTTAGAGGGGACATTACTTAGTGAGCCGGAGTATGTACTTGGAGTTGTTCTCTGATTTGTTCTTGTGGTCTTTGTCCCCAGCCGGCGTGAGGAGAAGGAGGACACGCCTGGTGAGACGTCACCGCAAGAGCGCCCCCCAGTGAAAAATAAACCCGAGCCCACGGAGACATTCGGGGATCGACCGAGAAGTCCTTCTCGGTTCTATTTTAAATTTCGTTCGGAAAAGAAAAAAGCCCAAAGAAGATCGTTGTGCATGAATACTGCCACCTACAATTGGATTGCTGTGATGAAACGGGGGTGCGTTTGATTTATTCTGATGTTTAGAGTGTTTTTTTTTTTAAGGGTGCTTGAATTCACTAAATTGGAAGTTTAGTTTTCTTTGAATTTTTCGGCGCGAGTACATTCGCTCTGTAAATTCTCAAGGTCATAAATTTATGTTTTATAAATATCCGGCATCTACTGTCATTTTTTATAAGAAAGAAAGAGTGTTTTGAAGACTTCCTTCTCTTTATTTCTAAGAAAACATATTTGAGGTTTTTTTTGCCGTTTCGATTACAAAAATGAAAGTAGGGATGTCAACGTGTCATTTGAGCTGAGAAAACAACAAGGATATGCCTTGTGGAGGTCTAAAAAACACATTCATGATAATAACGTAGTAATAACACTGTTATTACACGTTAGCATCACGTTCTAGCATGTAACCATTAGCATAACTCATCAACATGAGGTCATTAGCATAATTTGTGAATATGAAGTTTTTAAAATATTGCCATTACCAAAAATTTTTAGTAAAAAGAAGTTAGAATTTAGCCGTTAGCATCACTTTTTAGTATGTACTCATTTGCATAACTCATTAACATGAATCATTAGCATAATTTGTAAATATGAAGTTGTTACAATATAGCCATTACCAAAACTTTGCTAGCGACGCACATAGCTGTTAGCATCGTCTCACAGCTAAATTGTGGTTTTCATTGTCGTTGTGCCGATCCAATGAGCTTTTCTGAAAATTCGTATTGATAAAGGATTTATGCAATCCAGTTTTTTTGTCACGCTGGGTACACGCATCACAGAACATGTAGCCTCCATTATCATCCTCCTCATAGCGTAACCAGGAATATAATTGAGTCCATTTTGGCAGAAAAGTTATTTTCTTGCTAGGAGTATTCTTTTGTTTGTTTTCTTTCGTGGAATCGTTGGCTTCAGCACACGTGTTTTCCTTGCCTCTGCGATCTTCCGAAGAATGTCTCCGCCGTTTTTTGCGTGCCGGAATTATTGCCGTTGTTATCACTTTCTGCATTATGTTTCAACTTATTACTAAGACTGGATAAAATGACCAATTTTGTGTTGATTTTCACCTTCCCTCGACGACAAGAACCACAACAATGACGTCATCTCGAAGCAACGAGATCTCGTTGGCCGATATAGGAAAACTCGAACCGCGAGACCAAACAACAATGGCGGATCTGCCTGACGAAAAGTTTGGAGTGCGGTAAATCTTTGTTTAAAAAATGTAATCGGGTAATTGTGACAATTTTGTGTCCAAAAAGTTGCGTCCCGGGGACGCACGTTGATTTGACAAAATGCGTCCCCAGCAAAAATGATGTATCGAGGACGCAGGGACGCCGGCAAACCAGAACACTGAGCATGTATGCAAAAATGTGACGGTTTTAGTTGTCCTCGCCATTTCCTACCAAAAAAAAAACTTCTACAAAAACATTTACAATCCATATGATTACAAAGCATTATAAAAGGAAATCTATAGGTATTATTTAGTGCCGTCACTTCCACAAAATGATCCGTGGTTCTTATTAGACCCTCGGGCGGTCCTCCGAAGTTAGCACGTTAGCACCTGGACTGGCCTGGAGCCAAGAAGATAAAAACAAATGCTTGGTTTGAAGGCCCTTTCTCACTACAGCAGGGGTGTCAAACTCATTTTAACTGGGGGGGCCACACGATAGAACAAACATTGTGTCGGGGGGCCGGACTAGTAGATTAAAGAGAAAGAAAAAGAGAGATCAAGAAATAAGAGAAAGAGGGAGGGAAAAGAAGAGAGAGGGCGGGACAAAGAAAGAAAAAGAGAGAGAGGGAGAGAGTGTGAGAAACAAAAGATAAAAAGTTGTGAGAGAGGGGGAAAAGAAAGGGAGAGGAAGAAAGAAATCCAAAGAGAAATAGAAAGACAGAACGAGAGAAAAGAGAAAAGAAAGTGCGAAGGGTATGAAGAGAGAAAGAGAAAAGAGAGAAAAGGAAAAAAGGAAGTGAGAGCAAAAGAGGTTAAAAGACGCAGAGAGAGAAAGAGACAAAGAGCAACAAAGGAAGAGAAAAAGAGAGACACAGAGAGTGAAAGAGACGGAGACAAAGTGGGAGAAAAGGGGTGGAAACGAAAGAGAAAGAGAGAGAGAAAGAAAGAGAGAGAGAGAGAGAGAGAGAAAAAGAAAGAGCAAAAGAGGTTAAAAGACTTAGAGAAAGAAATAGACAAAGAGCAACAAAGAAAGACAAAAAGAGAAACACGGAGAGTGAAAGAGACGGAGACAAAGTGGGAGAAAAGGGGTGGAAAAGAAGGAGAGAGAGTGAGAGTGAGAGAGAGAGAGAGAGAAAAAAAGAGAGAGAGAGAGAGAGTGAGAGAGAGAGAGAAAAAAAGAAAAAGGAAGTTAGAGCATAAGAGGTTAAAAGACACAGAGAGAGAAAGAGACAAAGAGCAACAAAGGAGAGAGAGAGAGAGAGAGAGAGTAAGATAAGAGAGAGAGCGAGAGAGAGAGAGAGAGAGAGAGAGAGAGAGAGAGAGAGAGAGAGAGAGTAATAAATACAAGTACAGTGTCTTTGTTCGAGGTACCTGTCTTTGGCAACATCAAGTCGACATATTTCAACCTGCAGCTCGTTTTTCTCTTGCGCTGCTCTGAGTGTTGCCTCGCGGGCCGGATTCATTCCCGTAGCGGGCCTGATATGGCCCGCGGGCCGCCCGTTTCACACCTGTGCACTACAGACTGAGCCCTGAGTGCAAGATTTGGTCTTCCAGTTGTGAACTGCCACTACTGAACTGTAACTATTCATCTCTTGATGTCAATTTAACAAGGATTCGATCGGAATTTTGTGAGGTTAGCTTGTCCCGCTAGCGCTATCAGCATCGGTTTAACCACCACTTACTCTCCATAGCTCGGTTCATCCTTTATAGTCCTTTATAGTTATACCGTATTTTCCGCACTATAAGGCGCACCTAAAAGTCTTCATTTTTTTCAAAAGCTGACCATGCGCCTTATAATACAGTGCGCCTTATATATGGATCAATATTATTGCAGCTAAGGCAAGCAGCCGCCGACTAGATTTTCCCCCGAAGGCGAAGTCGTCCGCGGTGTATGCTGGGATTTATTTACCGGCGTTTCATTGGCTGACAAATGTGTCAATCATCATTTGAATCGATCACTATTGGCTAAAGTTATTCGGAGGTCAAGGGGCGAATCCTTTTTATCATTTACAGGCTGGCATAGGCTGAACCGGCAAAACAAAGCCTGCAATTGGCCGAAAAAGATGAATGCGTATAGCACGTGGTTGACGGCATACAGAAAGCATTTTTTTACTATTCTGTATTTGTAAATATTTTATTTTCCTGGATTTACTAAACTCACGGATATAAGAGGACCATGTCTGTGCATTATTATCGAACACAACGACTTCGGTGAGCTACTCCGGCTATATATTTTCCCTGTATCTTGTTTCAGACTGAACTCGATGTTTCTGTGATAAGCGGTGCAGATAATGGATGGAATGGAGTGTCTATTTTTAAATTAAACTCAATTCCAAGAGTTTATCGTCATATGCACAGTAAAGTTGCGAGCGAAAAAGAAAATAGAAACTTAGGAATGGTTGGCATTTCTTGAATCCCAAGACTTGAACCTTCCGAATGATGGAACGATGCATTTGAGTGACATCGTACGGACACCGCATCCACACGTGTTCTTGACACGTATTTGCGTCTTTGCAAGCTTTGGGAATGTTAAGGGGGTAATAAGTTGGACTGAACCATCTGACTGTTTTGTCGACGTTCCCATTGTAGCGCCTTATAATCCGGTGCGCCTTATGTATGGAAGATATAGGACCAAAAAACATTTTTTGGGGTTGCGCCCTATAACCCGGTGCACCTTAAAGTGCGGAAAATACGGTAGTTAAAATCCTTTATAGTCAAATGTATCAAAATCTTTCAAATCCTATTTTTATGGTATTACTTTACTTTTATTTTGTAGTATTTCTGTAGAAGGGTTTTTACCATACTGGTATTTTTGTAGGGGTCTTGTGCACAAGTTCTTTATGCATCTATCAATGCCAAACCCATCGCATTCCATTTGAACAAGCCAAGCAGATTTATTTTCTTAAAGTATTTAACTAAGTGAACCCCATTGAATTAGCCGAATTCGCCAAATGAGTGTCGCTCGAGTCTCCGTTAAGCCTTCTCTCTCGATTGTCCCTCTCGATGTTCTCCCTCTCTCCCTCTGCCTACGCCTATCTCCCAAGCTGGCGTGTCGGCTCCTCCCATGTCGCATTTTATGTTAGTTTTGCCGGAGCTCAAAGAGATCAAAGCCAGGAGAGAAAGCTTACCACGTGTTGTGAGTCATAGTTGTATTCATTTTTAGTTTCTTTTGTCTTTTATTAGCATATTTGGTATTAGAATAATCCAAAAGTAATTGAAAGTAATCCAGTTAAAGTAACCCTACCCAACCCTGGTTTTGCCGGAGATCAAAGCCAGGAGAGAAAGCTTACCACGTGTTGTGAGTCATCATTTGATTCCTATTTAGTTTCTTTTGTCTTTTATGAGCATATTTGGTATTGGAGTCATCCAAAAGTCATTGAAAGTAATCCAGTTAAAGTAACCCTACCCAACCCTGGTTTTGCCGGAGATCAAAGCCAGGAGAGAAAGCTTACCACGTGCTGTGAGTCATCATTTTATTCATATTTAGTTTCTTCTGTCTTTTATTAGCATATTTGGTATTGGAGTAATCCAAAAGTCATTGAAAGTAATCCAGTTAAAGTAATCCCACCCAACCCTGCTTGGGAGGTAAAAGGTTAACAACCGTGTGGAATAAACGTCCTTTTCCCAGTAAATCCGTAACAAAACCACCTCGTTAAGCTTGTAAATATCGCCTTTTATGAAGCGTCACTTCCTGTTTCTGCACTCGGACCCTCGGCTCCGTGCCCGGCCGCCCTTCCCGAGCCGGGAGTTTTTCCGATTTATGGCTTTTCCTGCCCGGGTTGCCAGATGGCTCCGCGTCCCTCCGTTGTTTTGACCGTCTCTCGGTGTCCAGATGGCTAGATGAAGCTACAGAGACCACATCTGCTCGATCTGGGCCGGGACTTGTCGAGTGAACCGTGAACCAGTGTGTCATTTGAAGCTGTTTGATCGTAGAAACGTGGGACCTGAGTCAAATTCAAGACAGTTAACATATCTCTGCAAGGTTTCATTTTTCTTCAGCTACAATGAGTTGATGTTTGGCCACGATTATAAGTCGGTAAGGATTTCGGCAGACTCTTGACAATTTGTTCATTGTTCAACCGCTTCTAAGCAATAGAACTTATACCATACCTGTCAACCTGTAGGTTTTTGCCGTACAAAGTACGTTTATTATGCATTTTAAGACGTGTACCACGTACGAGAAAATCCGTACGGAAAAACGAAAATTTGTCAATGATGGGGTACCATCCGGTATACACCGACTATCGCCAAACGGCAAATCCATCGAGTCAAACGAATTCGCCGCGGTAGCCTCTATCTCGGTATCTTTTTTTTCTGTTGCAAACGAGGCGAGCGGTTTGATACTACTGTGCGCATGCATCTGCCGCCTGGGGATTTCCCATCAGGCATCATTCCGTGGTAGTTGTGTAGTGAAAGGAAGTCCGTCTCTTTTTAGAGACCCGGCTTTTTCGGCTCAACTCATTAAACGGCTCACTAGCTTTGATGCATTATATTACGAATTATTATGTTGTATGAAGAAGTTAAGAAAAAAGGAAGTATAAAAGGAGAAAATGAAAAAAAAGACAGGTTTGTGGTTATCCCTTTTATCAGTTTATTAGCAACAATAATTGAATGCAGAAAATGAATTCATAATTTGAATAAGAAAATGTATTATTCTACTTGGCAGCACGGTGGCGCAGTGGTTAGCGCTTGTGCGGCACAGTTCATGTCATGGGAACCTGTCGTGGGTTCAAATCCAGCTCCAGACTTCCTGTGCGGAGTTTGTATGTTCTCCCCGTGCTTGCGTGGGTTTCCTTCGGGTACTCCGGTTTCCTCTCACGTTCCAAAAACAGTTGTCTGTCCCTGTGTACCCTGCGATTGGCTGGCAACCAGTTCAGGGTGTCCCCTGCCCACTGCCTGGAGATGGTTGGGATGGGCTTCAGCCCCCCCGCGACCCTACTGAGTATAAGCGGTACGGCTGATGAGATGAGATGAGATGAGATTATTCTACTTCATTCTATTTGCATGTATTTTTTCCTTCTACAGCAGGGGTGTCAAACTCATTTTAACTCGCGGGCCACACGATCAAAAGAACATTCTCTCAGGGGCCGGACTAGTCGATTGAGGAGAAAGAAAAAAGAGAGAGTGTGGGAGAAGGAAAGAGAGAAATGGAGAAAGAGAGAGAGAGAGAAAAAAGACAGAGAGAACATCAGAAACAAAAGAGATACAAAGAGAAATAGAAAGAGAGAAGGAGAGAAAAGAGAAGGAGAGAAAAGAGAAGGAGAGAAATAGAGAAGGGGAAATCAAGAGAAAAGGGAAGAGAGGAAAATGAAGGCAAAAAGAGACAGAGAGAGAAATAGACAAAGAGGAACAAAGAAAGAGAACACAGACAGATGGTGAAAGAGAGAGAGATAGAGAGTGAGTGAGAGAAATAGGGAAGAAGAGAGAGAGAAATAAATACAAGTACAGCGTTTGTGAGAGGCACCTGGCTTTGACAACACCGGTTGGACATATTCCAACCCGCAGCTCGTTTTCCTCTTGCGCTTCCCTCAGCATTGTCTAGCGGGCCGGATTCAACCCCTTAGCGGGCCTGATCCGGCCCGCGGGCCGCCTGTTTGACACCCCTGTTCTACAGTGAACGTCCAAGCGACTTCATTTTTAAACTTTTTTTATAATAAACCTCATTCATGATCTCACAACAAAATATTAATGAACAATATATATGATATAAGGAAACACATGTACAATATAACATATTAAACTGCATCAATAAACACGTTTGAAAAAAAAATAGGGTGTAAGATTATTTTTTTATTTTGTAAGGGAAAATACGACAGTATTGGAGCGCGACAGGTTTCCATTACTTGATTCCAGTACTCAGTACTCAGTACTGCACTTGTTATGCAGTACTTGAACTATTGTTTTGGCTTCTGAATGAATTTTATTTGAATCATTAGTTTCCAATGAAGTTTTTGTGTTGTTTTCCCATGTTTTCCATTCTGTTTATTGGCATACAATGCAACGCCACAAGTTTCTTGTGGAGTTCTAGAAAAAGGGTGTGGTCTAGTTCCCAAAATCTTCTAAGAAAAACATGTGCGACTTGGATGCAAATGACTCCATTTTGTTTGATTGTGAGCAGGGATGTGTTTTGGAGACGTCAACAAAATGTCTGTTCGCCACTCTCGGCCAGACCGACGTCCTTATCGGACCACTGCAAGCTTTTGCAAGATTGATATTCCAGTGCACAGGAAGATGAAGAAGAAATCCTGGAAGTTGTCTTTGATGCCAACGAGAAATAATCTAAATCCTCTTTTCAATTAAAAAAAAATAGAATGAGGATTTGATGAAAATCGTCACGGTTATTAAGAGTAAAAGCCTGACTCTACCTTCGAAGCCTATCTTCAGCCTAAATACTTAATCTCCGCTTTCAACATTCCATAATCCCTGTTTGAAATGTACATTTTTATAAAAGTTTAAGAATGGTCGGAAACCCGAAAGCAAAACCTAGATACAGACTGGAAACCCTGAAACTCCTATGCAAAACCCTAGACCGGGTTTAAAATTGTAACGCTAAATCTTCATATTCAAACTTCGAAACCAGATGCAAATGTAATTTATATGAATCCTAATTTTTTTTTTTTGAATGAATGAATGTTATGTTCTGCACGGTTGTCATGGCGCCCAGTTGACCACGCCCCCTTGACACCGGCTGAGACACATTGGACTGATTGCTTGTGGAGTACTTAAACGCTCCTTTTGGGACTGCCCGTTGCCAGACCATTGCTTTACGATGTTGAAGACCTGTTCATGCCTGTTTGATCCGTGTAAATGCCTAGTTTGTAATTTTGATTACCTTTGAACCTGTTTTGTTTTGTCTTTGGTCCGTTTGTGTGTTGGACAACTTTTATTTCTCAATTAAAGTGAAAGATCAGCTACACAAATGAGTTCCGACTTCCTGCTTCCGGGTTCGTTTCCTGACAATGAAAACTTTATTCGAACATTGAAACAAAAACAATAACTCAACAACAAAATAATGTTATATGATATGTTGCCTATTAAACACACCAATTATACACCAACAATTATAATAATATTAATAATAACAGTAATGATATAACAATAGGAACAATAACACAAAGTTAACCATAGTTCTAGACGCACTATTCCCAAACTATTCTTCATCTCTGTATTCCGCCAGGAACGTTTTTTTGTTATTTAAATTTGAACAAGTTGGACATTCTTTGATCTCGTCTTGTAAATTGTTCCAAAGTTTGACTCCGCACACAAACACACAGACATACTTTTCCTGGTGGTTCTCACCTTTGGGATTTTGAATTTACGACAGCCCCTTAAGTTCTAATTTCCCTCTTTCCGAATGAATAATTGACGGATGTTTTCCGGCACTATGTTTTTGTTGACCTTTAATAGCAGTTGTGCAGTGAAAAATTTGACTAAATCATCAAATTTTAATCATTTGGACTGCAGGAATAAAATATGAGTATGAGATTTTGATTAAAATTGTCATGGATATTAAGAGTAAAAGCCTGACTGTACCTTCGAAGCCTGCATAACGGGGGCAGCAGTAGCTTAGGAGGTAGAGCGCTCGTCTTGGGATCAAGGGAATCCCATTTCGAATCCCGGATCCTCCGTGTTACACGTCGAAGTGTCCTTGGGTAAGACACTGAACCCCTAATACCCCCAATAAGCAGGTTAGCGCCTTACATGACCGCAAGGCTGCTATTGGGGAAATGTGGAGCACGTTGTAAAGCGCTTTGGGAAGTCATTGACTTGAAAAGTGCTATAGAAATGCAGATTTTTCCTTTTTTTTTTAATGATCTCGATATCCTACCCTGTGTATGGTTCTAATTGCACTTTTTTGGAGCATAAAAATATCATGTCTGGCGCGGTTGCCGCGGCGCCCAGTTGGCCCCGCCCATGGACACCGGCTGAGACGCATTTGACTGATTGCTGCTGGGAGTACTTAAACGCGCTCCTTTGAACTGTGCTTTGCTGGAGCGTTTGTTAAACTTTGTTAAACTTTGGGTCAACCTTCTGTGAGATTCCTGCAAGTTCTGTTTAACACTGAGAAATGCCTAGTTTTTAATTTTGCCTGCGTTTGATCCTGCTTTGTTTTCGGTCCGGTCCGTTTGTTTTCGGACAACTTTGCTTTCCCCAATAAATTGTGTGAGCACGTCTACGCGAATGGGCCCTTATTTCCTGGGGACTGTCGTGAACTTTTGTAATTGTTGCCCCAGACTTCTGCACAATATGTTAAGTATGGCGGAACGAATTGAATATGAATGCTTACGACATCCCTAGTTTTGTTTTGCTTTGTCTTTTCTCGCCTTTCTACAGCAAAAGAGCCAGATGAGAAGCACGGGAAACAAGACTAATGCAGACCCAGCAGCCACGAGTAGCAGAACCACGTCGATGCTATGATAAGCATACCAGGGCATCTCGTTGGCCCAGGTGCGCAGGTGCGGCGCACCCTTGTGGCGAATAACATACTCCACCCAGAAGACAGCCCGATCCATGGGCGCTATAGGCTGATCTCGGTGCAGTTCCGACAGCTCGCGCATATTGCGCCGGTAGCTGTCCTGGCCCAGGACCTCTTTGAGGCTGGACTCGAAACCTTGGCTGAGGTCCACCAGCTCCAAGATTTTGGCGGCTCCTCTCTGCTCCAAGCGTACCAGGTTGTCGAACTGGTCGAAGAAGAGCGGGATGCCCAGAACGGGGACACCGTAGAAGATGGCCTCCTGGAGTCCGTTTGTGCCCCCGTGGGCTACAAAGACTTTGGTCTGCGGGTGGCCTAGAAGATCCTTTTGGGGCATCCAGTCCACTATCAGAGTATTGTTGCCCAGCGTGGACGGCCGAGGACCTTTGTGACGCCAGATCACCTAAAACGTCGGGGACAAATCATTCACAGTCTGTCAAATAGTTGAAAACTAGAGGTCGATTGATATCAGACAATTCCGATTATAAGTTTTAAGGGGAGACCAAAAACCTGTATTTGAAGGTACCTGAAAACTAGCTCTCTGAAACTTTTTACGGTAAATAAATGAGAATTTCAACACAACTAACATAACTAATCTTTCACTTCAACCCAAAACTAACAGTGGAACAGTACAATTGGGCACATGAGAATTAGCTCTCTGATTATTTATTTTTTTACACTAAATCAAAATGTCAGTACAACCGATTCGACTTGAATTAAATTAAAACAAAAAGTGCATCGAAATTTCAACGGAGCTCGCAAATTGAAAAGTGTAGGCTCTCCTGTGTGTTTTTTATGTTCTCTCTCAATCACAAACACACACACTTGATTGAAAAACCGATGTTATGATAAGTGCTAATCTATCAGTCTCCCCCTGAATACGCTTCTCCAAAACTTTTTACCCTCCTCATCACAAACACGCTTTTCTACGAACGGGGTAGCGAGAGAGGGAGGGAGAGGCTCGGCTGCATCTGAGCCTAAATAGCCCAGTTTTACATATATTTAATCGGCCTGTCAAATAAATAAAAACGCTGATAGCGATATCCGTAAAATTCGTGAATATAGGTGCCGATAATTGGCCCTCCTGTTAATCGGTTGACTTTTATTGATAACAATGGTCATTTATGTTTTCAGCGATAATAAAGAGAACTCGAATTCAAAATAGAGCTGTTTCCCAAACAAGAACATTTTGAGAAACAAACTCATGTGTAAGTTTGTTAGTTTAGAAAACAAGACATTTAAGACAGGGGTGACCATCTCATTTTAGGTGGGGGCCACATGCTAGAGAAAAAAACCTCACTGGGGGTGGGGGGACAACTAGGTTCAAGAAAAAGAGAGAAGAAAAAAAATGGGGGGAGAGGGAGAAAGAAGGAAAGAGAGAGAGAGAGAAAGATGAAACGAAAAATAAAACAAGGGAGACACATTTAGAGAGGAGAGAGGTAAGAAAGACAAGAAAAGGGAGAAGGATTGAGAGAAATATGTAGAGCACAGAGAGAGAAAGAGAGGGAGAAAAAAGGAGATAGAGAAAGAAAGAATGAACGAGAGAGGAGAGAAAGACAAAAATAAAAAGAAAAAAAAGAGCAAGCAGGAGAAAGAGTAAGAGAGAGAGAAAGGGAGAGAGGGAAGGAGGAAGGGAGACAAAGGAACAAAAGAGCGAAAGAGAGAAAGAATGAGAAAAAGGGAGCGAGAGAAATACTATGTTTTGAGCCCAATCAAGCAAAAATATGCACGAAAATGACTGTTTTGAGCTTAATCGAGCAAAAATATTCACAAAAATGAGTGTTTTGCGCTTTCTCGAGCAAAAATATTCACAAAAATTAGTGTTTTGCGCTAACTCGAGCAAAAATATACTCAAAAATGACTGTTATAAGCCCAATCGGGCAAAAATCTACACAAAAATGACTTTTGCGCTTAATCGAGCAAAAATATACACAAAAATGACTGTTTTGAGTCCAAACAAGCAACTATATACACAAAAATTACTGTTTTGAGCCCAATCGAGCAAAAATATACATACAAATGACTGTTTAGAGCCCAATTGAGCCAAAAATATGCACGAAAATGACTGTTTCTAGCTTAATCGAGAAAAAAATATGCATGAAAATAACTGTTTTGAGCTTAATTGAGCAAAAATATATACAAAAATTACTGTTTTGAGCCCAATCGAGCAAAAATATACACAAAAATTAGTGTTTTGAGCTCAATTGAGCAAAAATACACACAAAAAGGACTGTAGTGAGCAAAGATATACATCAAAATGACTGCAAGCGGTGCCCAGCTTGGGTTATATCAAGTGAACAAATGTAAAAACCGCAGATCAGATTTTTCTCCTGCCCCCGATCCTGCCCGCGGTGCCCTGTTTGATACCTGCGTACGGGACAGAAGAAGAAGGCTTCACCTTTTGGGGCAACTTGGCGAAGACGGCGGCAATTTCCTCCGCGTCGGCAAGAGGCAGGGCACTGACGAAAGTACCCAGACTCATCAGGACCAGGCCGTGCGGACCCGCGCTCCGGACGAAGTCCTCCAGGTGGGCGGGCAGCGGGCCGGCCGGCCCGCACTGGAACCCCCCCACGTAGACCACGTTGGGCACGGTGGGCCGCGGAAAGTCAAAGACGAAATCGGTCCGGAAGAGCCAAATGTCGGCCTCCTGGAGGAGACGGTTGAGGTCGCAGCCGCCTCGGACGTGCTTTCGGCAGAGGGCTTGGTAGATGGGCTGGATCAGGATTTTCTGCTTGAGGGCCACCAGCACGAAGAAAAGGACGTTCTTGGCCCTCTGCAGGAAGTCCATCTTGTCCGTCAGACCCGATCCCGGCACCGGGACGTAGGAAAGGGGCGACGGGGCCACGGCGAAGTGGCCCTCGCCTCCTTGGATCCAGCGTACATTCAGCACCACCGGAAGCTCCAAGTACTTGGCGAGTATCACGCCGGTTGCCATGGCGGGGTCGGTCAGGACCAGGTCGAACCGGGAGTCTTTTAAATGCCGGACCCGGTCCTCTTCCTCCAGGAACTCGGACAGGGCGTTTGCCCACGACGAGTGGGCCTGGTACATCATGTTGGTGAACTCCATGGGCATGCTGCGTCCTTTTCTGAGGTTCTGGTCAAAAAAGTCAACCGGGGCAAATATTAAACGTGGCTAGCTAAACAATGAAATGAAATAATCTGCATTTCTATAGCGCTTTTCAAGTCAAGACCTCCCAAAGCGCTTTACAGTGTGCTTCACATTTCCCAATAGCGGCCGTGCAGCCATGTAAGGCGCTAACCTGCATATTGGGGATATTAGGGGTTCAGTGTCTTACCCAAGGACACTTCGACATGTAACACGGAGGAGCCGGGATTCGAACTGCGATCTCTTGATCCCAAGACGAGCGCTCTACCTGCTGCGCCACTACGAAGCCTATTGTGATTTACGTACTATTTTTACGCGCAAGTGTACATAACCATGGATTGACTTCAGGAAAGACAGGTCAAACATTTATTACTCTTTCACGATGTCTAATTGGCCAAAGTAAAATACATGGTTGCAAGGTTTTTCGGAAGGTAACGCGGAGGAGCCGGGATTCGAACTGCGATATCTTGATCCCAAAACGAGCGCTCTACCTCCTGAGCCACTGCCAATGATGCCGTTTACTCAGCTTTCGAAAAAGTTAGCATTGTACAACAAACTGTTTCATTTGCATTTGAAAATGCTAACGTTGCTAGGTAGCACTCACTTCATCGCGATCCAGTTTGACAATTCCAGAAACTTCATTTCTCAGCCTGTAGAACAGACTTTTGATTGCTTTTGTATCGACCAAAACAGTCTGCAATCTAATATACGGGCAAAATTAGGTGACGTAGACATAGCTGATTTTTAAAACGACGTGTTTCATTTTCCACCTTTTTTTGTAAACAATTATGCGGAAATGGAATAATAGACCAAAAAAATGGAGATAAATCTTTATAGGAAAGTAGTGATAAATAAAAGTGCAGACGTCTACATGTAAACCCCTTAACCAAACTGGGTTTGAAAGACTTTTGATATACACTGACTATCAGGGTTGGGTAGGGTTACTTTAACTGGGTTACTTTCAATGACTTTTGGATTACTCCGATACCAAATATGCTCATAAAAGACAAAAGACAAAATAAATTTGAATAAAATGACTCCATTTTGTGCAGGCTTGGGGAGTAACGGAATACACGGAACGGCAAAAATGATGTTGGCAAGCTGTTTGGATTGATTTTCATTTTGTTTCTGTCACATTTGATGTTCGTTTTGCCGGAGATCAAAGAGATCAAAGCCAGGAGAGAAAGCTTACCACGTGTTGTGAGTCATCATTTTATTCCTATTTAGTTTCTTTTGTCTTCTATTAGCATATTTGGTATTGAAGTAATCCAAAAGTCATTGAAAGTAACCCAGTTAAAGTAACCCTACCCAACCCTGCGAGTCTTTCCTCCCTCCCTCTTACTATTTCTCTTTTTATATCTTGTTTCTCACGTTCTCTCCCTCTTTTTTCTCTCTCTCCCTCCATTTTCGTCTCACTCTCTATCGCTTTCTCTTTCACTCTCTCTATCTCTTCTTTTTCTCTTTGTTCCTCTTTGTCTCTTTCTCTTTTTGTCTTTTACCTTCTTTTGCTCTCTCTTCCTATTTTCCTTTTCTCTCTCTTTTCTCTCTCTCTCTCCCTCTCTCTCTCTCTCTCTCCCTCTCTCACTCTATTTTTCATTCTTGCTTTCCCCTTCTCTCTTTCCCCCTTTTCTTTTCTCTCCTTCTCTATTCTATTTCTCTTTCGATGTCATTCTTTCTAGTTCTTTCTCAGGGTTGGGTAGGGTTACTTTAACTGGATTACTTTCAATGACTTTTGGATGACTCCAATACCAAATATGCTCATAAAAGACAAAATTTAGTGCAGGCTTGGGGAGTAACGGAGTACATGGAACGGCAAAAATAATGTTGGCAGGCTGTTTGGATTTCTTTTCATTTTGTTTCTGTTGCATTTGATGTTCGTTTTGACGGAAATTAAAGAGATCAAAGCCAGGAGAGAAAGCTTACCACATGTTGTGAGTCATCATTTTATTCCTATTTAGGTTCTTTTGTCTTTTATGAGCATTTTTGGTATTGGAGTAATCCAAAAGTAATTGAAAGTAATCAAGTTAAAGTAACCCTACCCAACACGGCTGACTACGAGGTGCACCTAAAAACCCCAAACTGGCCAGAAATGTCAGTGCATCTTAGCAATAATCCTTCTATACTGGCTAAAATTGGAAATGCATAATAGTTAGAATTAAATACATACAGTTACCGTTCTGCCTTTGAGAAACATATGGCATGGTCTTCAAGTGCCGACCAGTGGTTAACATGTTATTGTCGTGATTGCTGATTCGGGGCCCCTGCGAATGCCCCGTTGGCGCCAACAGCCCTGGTCGCTGATTGGTTCCCTGACTCTTTTTAAACCCCCCAGCTACCTATTACCAGTGTCAGACCGTTTGCGAACCTATGTTCCCAGCTAGACAAGCTCATACCTTCCGACATTTTCCTGCTTTGTTTTCTCCTGCCTGATTACCTGTTGCCGACCTGTTTCTGGACCTGTTTCTTCCCTGCTCTTCTGTCCTGGACATTGACCTGTTTTGCCCTGTTTCCTGCCTGATAACTGTTGCCAACCACGACCTGTTTTGCCTTGTTTCCTGCCTGATGCTTGTTGCCGACCTTTTTTCTGGACTCGATTACCGCCCTTGCTCCCCTGTCTCGGCTACCGACCAGCTTTCCTGCCACCCACAACTATCCTCGCTCGACGCGGAAGTGCCACTTCTCCTCCCGTCAGCCACCCGTGTCCGATGATTATCGGACCGAATAAAATGACAAAATTTTGTGCAGGCTTGGGGAGTAACGGAATACACGGAACGGCAAAAATGATTTTGCAAGCTGTTTGGGTTTATTTTCATTTTGTTTCTGTCGCATTTGATGTTCGTTTTGCCGGAGATCAAAGAGATCAAAGCCAGGAGAGAAAGCTTACCACGTGTTGTGAGTCATCATTTGATTCCTATTTAGTTTCTTTTGTCTTTTATTAGCATATTTGGTATTGGAGTCATCCAAAAGGCATTGAAAGTAATCCAGTTCAAGTAACCCTAACCAACCCTGTCACGTTACCTTTATGAGCTCCTGTAGAAATTGAAGAAAGTCTTCCCATTTCCCGGCCATCTTGAGAGTGACGGTGGAGTAGAGCGGTGATATTTCCGGCACGTACATGCTGTTGGAGGCTCTGATGACGGTGAATCGGTGTCCTCGCAGGTGGAGCGCCTCCATGAGAACCTTCATGTTGATCCAATGGCTGCCGTCCACCGGTAACACCAAAATGTTGCCCCCCTGGCACCCGGGGGGAACCCCTGACAGCGCCCACAAGACCAGCAGCGAAAAGGCAAACTGCGATAAGCCTAAAACATATTAAATCCAGTTTTTAAGCAGTACCTTGACACTCAAAGTGCTGTATTCAATCAGTTTCAGTGTACAATGCAGAAATAAAAACCAATGTTCCCTGTAATTTTCCTTAGGGGTCCGAGCGTTCACACAAAGTCGGTGAGCAACGCTTGAAACAACAGTGAGCAACCGTAATCCCAAGTGTGGCAACTAAATCATTGTCAAACATGTCCAAAACTTGACATCAAGTTATATTTTGCTGAGTTTCCGGCAATGCACATTTTTTTTTCACTTTTGAATGAATTGACTCATCTATTCTTGCAAAGGTTTTACGGCCTACAAACGTCGTTTGTTTTTACAACAATTCTTTCACAAGATTTTCTTTTTTTTTTTCCTGGTATCTTTTGTCGCATAATGCTAACATTTTTGGGGGCTGTTTTAGTCGGTAGGGCAGCACGGGGGCGCAGTGGTTAGCGCGTGTGCAGCACAGTTCATGTCTTGGGAACCTCCTGCGTGGGTTCAAATCCAGCTCCAGACGTCCTGTGCGGAGTTTGTATGTTCTCCCCGTGCTTGTGTGGGTTTCCTCCGGGCACTCCGGTTTCCTCCCACGTTCCAAAAACATGCATTTCAGGTGAATTGGCCGGTCCAAATTGTCCCTAGGTGTGAATGAGCAAATGAGTTGTCTGTCCCCGTGTGCCCTGCGATTGGCTGGCAACCAGTTCAGGGTGTCCCCGGCCCACTTCCCGATGATTGCTGGGATGGGCTCCAGCACCCCTGCGACCCTAATGAGGATAAGCTGTGCGGCTGATGAGATGAGATTTTAGTTGGTCGCAAGATACAGAACTGTATTTCATCACATTTTTTGAGTGGAAGTACAATGTTGGCAACAAGATTGACTTGGTATCATTGGAAATTGTTTGAATGCAACACAAACTTTTTCTTCTTTTTCCCAGTTTTTTTTCTATTTTTTTTTAATTCCTTTTAAAAAAAAAATCTCATTGTGTTTATTTTTTCCTAGCTGTTACTTTTTTCTTTTTGTTCTCTATTTACTTTTTTTCCTTTGTTTCTTTCTTTTTTTTTCTGGCTTTTTTTCTGAATTTTTCCTTCTTTTTCCTCATTTTCCTCATGTTGAGGTTTTTGGAGTTTTTCCTTGCCCTCATGTTGGTTCCAGATCAGGGGATGGTGTAATAATTGTCTGAAAAAATAGTCTGCCTAATCCTGTGAAGCCCTTTGAGACTCTTTGTGATTAAGGGCTATACAAATAAAAATGACTTGACTTGACTTGACTTTTTCTTTCTTTTGTTTCTTTTTTCCCTCACCTTTTCACTACTTTTTCGTTTTTTTTCTTTTTTGTTCTATTCCTCCTTCCTTTAAGTCAGTTTGACATAATATTTGGTGGTGTAGGGATGAAAGAAGCTAAAACAACCTGAAGAGCCATTTAGGACCCGAAAGAGCCGGTTCTCTTTAGTGAGCCGAGCCAAAGAAGCCGGTTCCCGAAAAATTCTACTGACTTTACTCAACTTGGTTTTATTTCGACATTGACTTCAAAATACCGCATTTAGAACACATCGTCGGGGGAACCCGTGTATTTTGACCTTCATGCACTGTAACTTTGACTTGATTCGCTTCTTAATTATCAATTTGGAGCCCTGATTTTTGTGAGCTGGCTAGATTTTCTTGTGCGCGGAAAAGCTCTGGGTAATGCCCAACTGCGCACCCACGCAGCTTAGAGGGAACATTGCCGATGACCCGAAATGCCAAATACACAGACACACACGACGGTTAGAATTAAAAAGATAAATGATAAATAATGCTAAGAAATCAGGAATTATTTTTATATCATTTCAGAAATGAAAAACGGTTTGTCCCTGCACCAAAACAGTTCGTTGTGAAATATTTTCTTGGTTTGCCTCTCAGTGACCCGAAGGTATCGTATTGGAAGAGTTTCAGGTCTGGGCCTTCTGAAGAAACAAAGGCCAGACAGTGTTTTTGCCCCCATGTGGGTTTTAGATCAGGGGATGGTGTCAAAATAAGCAGTGGTCTGTGCAGCCCTTTGAGACTCTTTGTGATTAAGGGCGTCACAAACAAACATGACTTGAGACTTCAGTTTTTCCTTGCTCTCATGTCGGTTTTAGATCAGGGTATAGTGTCATAATAGTCTGTAGTTTGCAATAATCTGTGGTCTGTGCAGCCATTTGAGACTGTCCCTTCTCAAGGTTTCCTTATTTTCCTCATGCTGAGGTTTTTGGGGTTTTTCCTTGCCCTGATGTTGGTTTTAGATCAGGGGATGCTGTCATAATAGTCTGTAGTTTGCACTAATCTGTGGTCTGTGCAGCCCTTTGAGATTGTCCCTTCTCAAGGTTTCCTTATTTTCCTCATGCTGAGGTTTTTGGGGTTTTTCCTTGCCCTGATGTTCGTTTTAGATCAGGGTATAGTGTCATAATAGTCTGTAGTCTGCACTAATCTGTGGTCTGTGCAGCCATTTGAGACTGTCCCTTCTCAAGGTTTCCTTATTTTCCTCATGCTGAGGTTTTTTGGGGTTTTTCCTTGCCCTGATGTTGGTTTTAGATCAGGGGATGGTTTCACAATAGTCTGTAGTCTGCGGTCTGTGCAGCCCTTTGAGACTCTTTGTGATTAAGGGTGTCACAAACAAACATGACTTGATTTGACAGAGGTTTTGAGTTTTCCCTTGCTCTCATGTCGGTTTTAGATCAGGGGATGGTGTCATAATAGTCGGTCGTTTGCAATAATCCGAGGTCTGTGCAGCCCTTTGAGACTCTTTATGATTAAGGGTGTCACAGATAAACATGACTTGAGGTTTTTGAGTTTTTCCTTGCCCTCATGTCGATTTTAGATCACGGGGTGGTGTCATAATAGTCTGTAGTTTGCAATAATCCGAGGTCTGTGCAGCCCTTTGAGACTCTTTATGATTAAGGGCTATACAAATACACATGACTTGACGTGTAGACTGAAACAATAAAGACTATTCTAATATAATAGCGCAATACATTTTTTACATTAACCTTTGATTCATTTAGAGAGCCGTAAGGTAGCAGAAAGAGTCGGAATTCCCATCACGACTCCTTATAGGATTTTCAATTTTTCTCATGGTCCTTCCTGGGTTAGGGTTAGAAACGCTTAAAAGAAGTCTTGGTTGTCATCAAAAACTTGCAAAAATATCAAGTTACAGCAGTCAAGTGCATCCAATGACCAAAAGGTAAAAAAATGAACGTACCCATAGTTGAAGATCTGCAGCGGCGGCGTCTTCTAATCCGGTTTTTGGACTTTGAATCCGAGTCGCAGGTGAAGGTCTGCCAGATAACAGCGGAAAGCTAAAGCTAACAAACACGTGTGCCGTCGATTTTGTGGCCTTCTGATGTCGCCGCGGTCAAAGCTCCAGAACTGTAGGAACAATAGCGTGCCATCGACAGGTTGACAATGGATGAGCTTTCGAATCCTGGGTGACGTCACCGGAGCAAAGGTTCCTGAGCAATGTTCCCTCTCATTTTCCAGGAATCTGAGCGTTTACACAAAGTCTGTGAGCAACGCTTGAAACAACAGTGAGCAACTATAATCCCAAGTGTGGCAACTAAGTCATTATCAAACAAGTCCAAAACTTGACATCTGAGTTTCCGGCAATGCAAAAAAAATTTTCACTTTTGAATGAATTGACTAATGTATTATTGCAAAGGTTGTCCGGCCTACAAACGTCATTTGTTTTTACAACAATTCTTTCACAAGATTCTTTTTTTTTCTGGTATCTTTTGTCGCATAATAATAACGTTTTTGGGGGCTTATTGAGTCGGTTGCACGATACACAACTGTATTTAATCACATTTTTTAGTGGAAGTACAATGTTGCTTCCTTGGCACGCCCATGGGAGGAGCCGGCACTCCATTATGCGGGGAGACGTGGGCTAATAAGAAGAGAGCTGAAGGACTTCAGAAGAGGGCTTCCCAGAGACTCCAACAACACTAATTCACTTAGTTAAATTGTTAGGGAAAATAAATTTGCCCCCGTGTTTTTCTATTTTTTTTTAATTCCTTTAAAAAAAATCTCATTGTGTTTATTTTTTCCTAGCTGTTACTTTTTTCTTTTTGTTCTCCATTTACTTTTTTTCTTTGTTTCTTTCTTTTCTTTTTTTCTGGCTTTTTTTCTGAATTTTTCCTTCTTTTTTCTCTTCCTTTTGTTTCTTTTTTTTCCTCAGCTTTTCACTACTTTTTCATTTTTTTTTTTTTAATCTTTTCTGTTCTATTCCCCCTTCCTTTAAGTCATTTTGTGCATAGTTTTACACAATATTTGGTCATATAGGGATGAAAGAAGCAAAAACAACCTGAAGAGCCGTTTAGGACCCGAAAGAGCCGTTTCCTTCTAGTGAGCCGAGCCGAAGAAGCCGGTTCTCGAAAAACTCTACTAACTTTACTCAACTTGGTTCTACTTCGACCTTGACTTCAAAATACCGCATTTAGAACACAACGTCGGGGGAACCCGTGTATTTTGACCTTCATGCACTGTAACTTTGACTTAATTGGCTTCTTAATTAGCAATTTGGAGCCCTGATTTTTGTGAGCTGGCTAGATTTTCTTGTGCGCTGAAAATATGCGGGCAGCTTAGAGGGAACATTGTCCCTGAGACCTCCATACCGTATTGCGCAACTAACGCATATCTCCTATGTTTCTTTACGATCGGCGGTGGCTTAAAATAGGCAAAACCGAGTTCACCGATTCCTTAAAGCAGGGCCGTCAAAGTCATTTTGAATGAATGAATGGAAACTTTATTCGAACATCAAAATAAAAACAGAACAAAAACAATAACTCAACAACAAACATTTTAGCTGGGAGTCAATGGCCTTAAGAGAGAGGGGTAGAAAATGAGAGCAAGAAAAAGATCAAAAGAGAAACGCAACAAGGGAGAGAGAGAAAAAGGACGAAGGGGAATAAAGGAAAAAGGAAAAGAAAAGAGAGAAGTAAAAATAAAAAACTACAAAAAAGAGAAGGAAACAAAGACAGGAAGAAAGTTAGAAAGAGAGATGCAACAAGGGAGAGAGAGAAAAAGGACGAAGGGGAAATAAAGGAAAAAGGAAAAGAAAAGAGAGAAGTAAAAAAAAGAAACTACAAAATAGAGAAGGAAATAAAGACAGGAAGAAGGTTAGAAAGAGAGAGAGAGAATGAGAGAAGTGAAAAAGAGAGAAAGAGAATGAGAATAGAGATTAAAAAAAGAGAGTGAGGAAGAGAATGAAAGAGTAAGAAAAAGAGAAGGTAAGAAAAAAGGAAAGGAAGAAAAAAAGAGAGAGACATCAAAACAGGGACAGAAAAAGAGTGAGGGTGAAAGGGAATGAGAAAAAAGAAGAATGAAAGAAATAAAGAAATGAATGCAGATATAGACAAAAAACGAAACAAGGGAAGAGAGAGAGAAAAAGGAATAAAGAAAGAGAGGAAGAGAGGAAGAGAGAAAGAGTGAGAGAGCAAGAGAGAGTGAGAGAGAGAGAGGGATTGGGGAAAGAGATTAAAAAAAGAGAGCAGGAGAGAGAAATCTAGTGAGGAAGAGAAAGACAGAATAAGAAAGAGAGAAGGTAAGAAAAAAAGAAAGGAAGCAAAAAAGAGAGAGAAATGGAAAAAAAGGACAGGAAGAGAGTGAGGGTGAAAGGGAATAAGAACAAGAAGAATGAATGAAATAAAGAAATAAATGGAGGTATAGAAAAAACGAAACAAGGGAAGAAGAGAGAAAAAGGAATAAAGAAAGAGAGAAAGACAGAAAGAGCGACGAAGTAAGAGAAAGTGAGAGACAGAGAGAGAATGAGAAAAGAGATTAAAAAAGAGAGCAGGAGAGAGAAATCTAGTGAAGAAGAGAAAGAAAGAGTAAGAGAGAAGGTAAGAAAAAAAGAAAGAAAGCAAAAAAGAGACAGAAATTGTAAAAGGACAGAAAGAGAGTGAGGGTGGAAGAGAGAGAGAAAAGGGAATAAAGAAAGAGAGAAAAGGAGAAAGAGAGAAAGAGCGAGAGAGTTAGAGAGAGAGAGAGAAAAAAATAGAAAAAGTGAGAAAGCCAGAAAAATAGAAAGAATTAAGGTTCCAATTGCTTTGTGAGTGATGCCTGACTTTGGCGACATCAAGTGGATATATTTAAAACTACTGCCCATTTTTCTCTTGTGCTTCTCAGTATCGTCTCGCAGTCCGCTTAAAAACCATCGGCGGACTTGATCCGACTCGAGAGCCGCATAATTCATACCTCGCCTTGATGGTATTCCCAAATTCTCAAACATGCACGACGTGAGAAAATAGTACAGATTTTTCACAGGAAAAGCTGGTCGGTAACCGGGACAGGGGAGCAAGGGCGGTAATGAGTCCAGAAAAATGTCGGCAACAAGTATCAGGCAGGAAACGGGGCAAAACAGGTCGACGGCCGGGACGGAAGAGCAGGGTAGAAACGGGTCCAGAAACAGGTTGACAACAGGTAAGAGGCAGGAGAAAACAGGGCAGGAGATTGTCGGAGGGTATGGTGCTTGCCTAGCAAAAGCGTAGGTCCGCAGAACGGTCTGCCGGCTTCCTCTTGGAATACAGCACCACCGTCATCCGTCCGCCATTGTTTTTCGATGTTGTCACGGTTGCCATGGCGCCCACTTGGCCGCGCCCGTGTGTGTCACGGTTGCCATTGCGCTCAATTGGCCCCGCCCGTGTTGTGCCAGCTGCGGCTTGTTTAGAGATTGACTTTCTGTGTATATAAGGCTCAGCGCTCTCTTGCTTCAGGGTCAGCCCGTCAAGGAACTTCTGCCCCACAAGACGATAGATAGATAGATAGATAGATAAATAGATAGATAGATAGATAGATAGATAGATAGATAGATAGATAGATAGATAGATAGATAGATAGATAGATAGATAGATAGATAGATAGATAGATAGATAGATAGATAGATAGATAAATAGATAGATAGATAGATAGATAGATAGATAGATAGATTGACGTCCAGTATTCTCATCTCATCTCATTAGCGTCACTGCTTATCCTCAGTAGGGTCGTGGGGGAGCTGGAGCCCATCCCAGCAATCATCGGGCAGTGGGCAGGAACCCACACAGGAGGTTCCCGAGACCTTAGAACTGTGTCGCACCTGCGCCGCCGTGCTGCCCCAGTCCAGTATTTTTCTTCTGTTTCATTTCAGGTTCCAGTTTTGTTTTCCGTCTATTCTTGTCCTGTTGGTTAGTTTCTCCAGTTTTGGTTCCCGTCTAGTTTCTCCTTTTCATTTTCGTTACCCTGATCCGATATCAATCTCGTCAGTCTCTGGCTTCCAGTCTTTCCACGCCAGACCGGCTTCCTAACATGACTCCCCATTTCCCATAAAATAAAGAGCTTGTGTGAGAACGTCACGCGATTGGGTCCTGTATCAGTTCTGGTTCTGACAGATGTAAAGATCATCCTGCTCTTCAGAGATCTATCGGACCTCGACACTGATGGTACACGTGTGACAATACTGATACTACATCCTGAAATATTTCATCATTCTCAGAAAAAATATTCCAATCCCTTTGAAAGAAGGATAGAATCATTTTCTCCAAGTAGGAAGTTGCTCTCTTTTGTCAGGTTTTCCAGGTGTTTCCTCTTTTCTGCCTGTCTACCGCTTTGTCTAGGTTCTCGAGGTGATAGATTTGCTTCTGCGTTTTATGCAAATGCTTTCAATGTCACATGAGACGACCCAACATTTCGCTTCATCGGCCTGAACAAATAAAAGCCCTGTTTTTTCAGCCCAGGTCTGGACAGGACGGAGACACCGGGTGGGACAGGACGGAACTCTCTTTGCTGAAACTGCCATCAGTGAAGGATTTGATACATTAGACTATAAAGGATTTGAAACCATCGAATACAAATGACATTTAATACAAAAGATATTCACTGGCTGGGCTGTGGTGCGGGGTCAAGGTCCCTGGTGGAAAATGTTGTTTACAGGAACGGCGGGAACGGGACATAAGGATGATGAGATAATCAGCACATCCAGACTCAAGGCCCTGATGATGTAGAAACGCTCGGTGTTGTTTTGAGTATTCCAGACATCGCGACGCTCTTCGACGAGATGGTGAAGCCCAGGGGGGGGGGCTTCCTTGGCACACCCATGGGAGGAGTCGGCACACCATCATGTAGGGAGAAGATGGCCAATAGGAAGAAAGCTAAAGGTCTGTCACGAGGCGTGGTGGAGTGGAAGGAGTGATCGGACCGGAACGGAGGCAGGAGGCAGGAAGGGAGAACTCAATTGCGTAACGATCCAAAACTTTTATTCACCAAAATAAAAGTTGTCCAAAACTCTGGGACATGACAAAACAAACAGTTGTTTCTTCCAACTCAACTAAACAGGACAAGACATAACAGAACGGACAATGTTTAAAACTAAAACAGGACAAGGCATAACAAACCGGGGAATGTGTAATGAGCCAGCGCCCGCCAAACCCACAACCCAGCCTTAAGTAGCAGACCAGCAATCAGCTGATCTGCTACAGCTTGAATTCGGGGGCGCGGCAGACTGGTCGCCACGGCGACCGTGACAAGGACTTCAGAAAAAGGCTTCTCAGAGACTCCAACGACACTAATTCGGCCGTTTTAGATGGAGGACCCTTAGTTAAATTGTTAGGGAAAATAAATCTGCTTGCTTGCTTGATCCGAGGACTGACGGAAAACGGGAGCGAACGAGGCTGGAGTGACACTTCCGTGTCGGACGAAGACAGCCGGGAATGGTAAGTCGTTTGGTCGGGGCTGGAGATCAGAGGCGATGGCGAGTTCGTAATCGGGGTCGTAGGCAGGAGGCAGGCAGGTAACGAAGTAAAACGGGTCAGGTAACAGAGGCAGGCAGAACAGGCTTAGTCAGGTCCAGAAACGGGTCAAAAACGGAGATCAGGCAGGAGGTTTTAACAGGAACAGAGTTGGACGGGAAAGCTCACTAAGTGGAACACAACAGCTCGCAACAATCTGACAAAGACTGAACTGAAGCCGGGGGCTTAAGAAGGGTGTGGCCACCAATCAGCTTGTCCGGGCTGTTGGTGCCAATCAAGCCGCTGCAGGTGTTCCAGATTGGTAATTATGACAGCCTGCTGCCTGGGGATTTCCGATCATGCATCATTCCGTGGTTGTTGTGTAGTGAAAGGAAGTCTGTCTCTTTTTAGAGACCCGGCTTTTTCGGCTCGACTCATTAAAAAGAGTCAAATGGCTCACTAGCTTTGATGCATTATATTACAAATTATTATGTTGTATAAAGAAGTTAAGAAAAAATGGAAGTATAAAAGGAGAAAATGAAAAAAAGACAGGTTTGTGATTATCCCTTGAATCAGTATATCACCAACAATAATTTCATGCAGAAAATGAATTCATAATTTGAATAATGTATTATTCTACTAAAATCTATGTGCATGTATTTTTTCCTTCTACAGTGAACGTCCAAGCGACTTCATTTTTGAACTTTTTTTATAATAAACCTCATTCATGTCGAGCAACTCAGGATCTCACAACAAAATGTTAATCAACAATATATATGATATAACGGGGGGCAGCACGGCGGGGCAGTGGTTAGACGTTTGTGTGTGTGTTCAAATCCAGCTACCAACCTTCCTGTGCGGAGTTTGCATGTTCTCCCTGTGCTTGCGCAGGTTTCCTCCGGGCACTCCGGTTTCCTCCCACATTCCAAAAACATGCATGTCAGGTGAATTGGCTGGTCCAAATTGTCCCTAGGTGTAAATGAGCGAAAGAATTGTCTGTCCCTGTGTCCCCTGCGATTGGCTGGCAACCAGTTCAAGGTGTCCCCTGCCCACTGCCCGGAAATGAAATGAAATGATCTGCATTTATATAGCGCTTTTCAAGTCAAGACTTCCCAAAGCGCTTTACATTGTGCTTCACATTTCCCAATAGCCCCCCATAGCCATGTAAGGCGCTAACCTGCTTATTGGGGGCATTAGGGGTTCAGTGTCTTACCCAAGGACACTTCGACGTGTAACACGGAGGAGCCGGGATTCGAACTGCGATCTCTCGATCCCAAGACGAGCGCTCTACCACCTGAGCCACTGCCGCCCGGAGATGGCTGGGATGGGCTCCAACAGCCCGGACAAGCTGATTGGTGGCCACACCCTTCTTAAGCCCACGGCTTCAGTTCTGTCTTTGTCAGATCGTTGCGAGCTGTTGTGTTCCACTCAGTGAGCTTTCCCGTCCGACTCTGTTCTGTTAAAACCGATAAGCAGTGCAGATAATGGATGGATGGATGATATAACGAAACACATGTACAATATAACATGTTAAACTACCCAAAAAATACGGTGTAAGACGATTTTGTATTTTGTAAGGGAAAATACGACAGTTTGTAAGAGCGTGGATCCCTGGAACTTGACAGGTATAGTTCAAGAAGTGGGATCTTCCGACTCGCTCGGTTTGGCCTGGAACATGTCTTGGAAAAAAAAATGACATTTTCCTTTTTCTAGCTTTAGCGCTCACAATAGCTTCAGGGCAAGGCTAAGGTCACTTGCTGAGCAAGGAATCGATGATGAATGGAACCATCGACCAAGGGTTCCTCCGGAGGGTGTTTTGCTTAACACCCGGCAATTACTCACCTGACAAAAAAAAAAAAACTCGACACGGCGCCCAAAGGCGTCTAAAAAGTATGAGCGATGTCGGGACGAACCTCGGCAGGAGAGCTAACGTCGGAAAGCGCATCCATCGTTCGCGCATTCCTGGCCGCTTCGTTTCCATTGTCGGCAGAACAGGTCCATGCTCGCCAAATAACTGCAAAGACATTTTTTGAAAACGGGGATGATGTCAGCGCCTTAAGCCGACAGATGATTGGACGAGAGGCTCGTGTGCCCAACAGTTGACCCGAAAGGATTAGCGTAGGTTGAGAACGCGTAAACTGCAGATCGTGGACATTACGGAATCTTTCGAGTGGAGTGATGGATTTGAATGGAAACTTTATTCGAACATTAAAAATAAAAACAGAACCGAAACAATGACTCAACGACAAAATAATATGACATACCGTAAATTCCGGACTATAAGCCGCTACTTTTTTCCCTAACTTTCAACCGTGCGGTTTATTCAGTGATGCGGCCAATCTATGTCATTTTTCTAAGCTGACTAGATTTTCTTGTGCGCTGAGAATGTGCGGGCAGTGCGCGAGGGAACATTGCTTATACCCGATTTTCTTCATCTCTGTATTCCGCCAGTAATTTTAAAATTGTAAATGTGTGTCTGCAACTAGCTTTAGCTATCTTATTATTGGCCATCTTCTCCCGGCGCAATGGCACACCGGCTCCTCCCATGGGCATGCCAGGGAAGCCCACCCTAGGCTTCGCCACCTCGCCGAAGGGTGTCGCGATGTCTGGAATGTTCAAAACAACACCGAGTGTTTCTACGTCATCAGGGCCTTTCTGCGTCTGGATGTGCTGATTATCTTAACAGCCTTACGTTCCGTTCCTGCCGTTCCTGTAAACAACATTTTCTACTAGGGTGCCCTGACCTCGCACCACAGCCCAGCCAGTGAATATCTTTTGAGTTAAATGTAACTTGTGTTCGACCGTACAAAATCCCCCATCGTCCAAATCCTTCAATATCATCTTAAGAATAAAGCCAGGCCAACACAGAGGTCCCAATGCATGCATTTATATACCGTATTTTCCGCACTATATGGCGCACCTAAAAGTCTCATTTTTTTTCAAAAGCTGACCATGCGCCTTATAATACAGTGCGCCTTATTTATGGATCAATTTTAAAATTGCAAAGTTTTCCAACTAACTCGATTTTCCCCCGAACGTGGAGTAGTCCGCGGTGTATGCTGGGATTGATATACCGGCATTTCATTGGCTAACCAATGTGTCAATCATCATTTGAATCGATCGCTATTGGCTAAAGTTATTCGGAGCCTCGGATTGGCTAGAGGGCCGAAACAAACCCTGCAATTGGCCGAAAACGATGTGTCAATCATCCGTTAAATCGATCGCTATTGGCTGAAGTTATTCGGAGCCTCGGATACGCTAGAGGGCCAAAACAAACCCTGCAATTGGCCGAAAAAGATGACTGAATAGCAAGCTTGCTAAACTTCGCCATAAAGAAACATGTTTCATTAGTCTGTATTTGAAAACATTTGACTCTCCTGGATTTATGCGGCTTTATATTTTCCCGGTATCTTGCTTTAGAACGATCTTGATGTTGCTGTGATGAGTTGAGTGAATTCAACTCAATTCCAAGTGTTTATTGTCATATGCACAGTAAAGTTGCGAGCGAAAAAGAAAATAGAAACTAAGGAATGGTTGGCATTTCTTGAATCCCAAGACTTGAACCTTCCGAATGATATTTGAAACGACGCATTTGAGTGACATCGTACGGACACCGCATCCGCACGTGTCTACGACACGTATTTGCTTCTTTGCAAGCTTTGGGAATGTTAAGGGGGTAATCAGTTGGACTGAACCATCTGACTGTTTTGTCCACGTTCCCATTGTAGCGCCTTATAATCCGGTGCGTCTTATGTATGTCAAAAATAGGACCAAAAACTATTTTTTGGGGGTGCGCCCTATAACCCGGTGCGCCCTATAGTGCGGAAAATACGGTACTCAAAAATGCACGTGTGCCACTGCCAGCGTATCGGACAATAGAACTAAGGCAAATATATCCAAATATTTATATAAACGAGCAAGATGCCCCAGAATTGTCGATAGAAAATTGCTCGGAGTGGTGGTGGTCGGGAGCTGCAGTACCTGGCAAGTGCGGCTGCGGTTAGAGACCGTAGAAAACAGACCACACGAAAGCAGGTATTTATGGATGGTGTTGGTATTTATTGGGGGTGCTTTGACACGAAACTTAGCTAAAGACTCTGGCAGAGGCCTGAAGCAAAACCGTTTCACAGCAATCGGTTCAGTCACATACAAACACAGAAGTCAGGATTTATAAAATAGTTTAGATTAGATATGAATATTTTTCTGCTTCATCACTCTTCTGCTGCTGGACCTGAGTGCTGCCTTTGACACTGTGGACCATAATATCTTACTAGAACGGTTGGAAAAATGGATTGGTCTCTCAGGAACCGTCCTCTTATGGTTCAGATCCTACCTTTCAGATAGGACGCACCGTGTTAAATAGGGTGACATCTGAGCCCTTTAGTGTTACCTGTGGTGTTCCGCAGGGTTCAGTACTTGGCCCCCTTCTTTTCATCATTTACATGCTTCCATGAGGTGATACTATTCGCAAGTATAATATCAGTTTCCTTTACTACGCAGATGACACTCAACTATATCATCCGATGGAGGAATCTGACACACTAAACTGTGGAAATTTGGAGGCCTGCCTTACTGAGATAAAAGAGTGGATGTCACTCAACTTCTTGCGCCTGAAAACTCCAACCGGCGGATTTCTTCTTGGCTCTTGGGATGACTAAAAAAACTAAAAACTAAATGTTAGTTATTGGTCCATCTAAATGCTGTGACTTGTTCTCAAAAACTGCTCTGAACATTGACAAATGTAAAATCACCCAGAATGACTCGTTTAAAAATTTCGATGTCATATTTGACCCTGATCTGTCCTTTCAAACACACGAGAAGAATATTACAAGAACAGCTTTCTTCCATCTTCACAACATTGCTAAAATTCGCCCCATGATGTCCCAGTTCGATTCTGTTATTATATTCATGCGTTTGTTACTTCCCAACTCGATGACTCTAATGCACTACTCTCCGGTCTCCCGAAGTCCAAAATCAAGAGCCTTCAGCTGGTACAAAATGCTGCAGCGAGGCTTTTAACTACCCTGATTTTTGCTAACCTGCATTGGCTCCCTGTTAGCCTAAGATGATTTCAAGGTTCTCTTGGTATTATACAAAATCACGCATGGACTTGCTCCCGCATATCTTTCAGATTTAAATCCCCCCTATGTTCCGGTCGGGAGCCTTCGCTCTGAAAACGCTGGTCTACTAGTGATCCCAAGAGCCAAGAAGAAATCCGCTGGTTGGAGAGCGTTCTCCATTCGGGCCCTGGTGCTGTGGAATGCTCTTCCCCCTGAGATTGGATCTGCAATCTAGGCTTAAAACACACTTCTATTCTATAGCATATGAATAACCTATACTTTATGTTGACAGTATCAGGTGATGGTGTCATAAATGTCTGTAATAATAGTTTGCAATAGTCTTTGATCCTGACTCTGTGATTAAGGGCGTCACAAATAAACACGACTTGACTATGTAGCAGCGCATGCTATAAACGCCTGCAAAAAAGCTTTAAAATTGTTCACACGTGTGCACGCAGACACGTTGCCATTGTTCGAAATGAAAGGCAGTCACGCGTGTGCTAGCGCTTATGGTTGCGTAATACCCGATTTTGAGACATGATCCGTATGCGCGGTCGCAATTTATTTCAACAAAAAAGATGTTTGGCGTACACTAACGAAGGGGAAGGAAGCATTTACGTCTGCTCTTTCTCCAGCAGCAAGTCGACGTTAACAAGTTGCTGATGTCCTTTGGCCTTCACGTAGACGTCCCAAGAGGTTTTTGGTTTCTTAAAGACGCACGAGTGACAAGAAGCTGCCGCCGCCATTTTAATTCAACCCTGTAGGTCAGGAGTCCCCAAACTTTTTCCTGTGAGGGCCACATAACTTTTCCCTTCTCTGATGAGGGGCCGGGGTCAGTTTGTAACAGAAAAAGTGAGATGATTGCAGGAGTGCCTAAATGTAAAAATGTATTGTATATCTCACCTGCAAAGTAGATGGTAAATGTCAGTCTCACACGACACCATTTACTTGTTGACATTAAGAGTGATTTATTGAACAAGTCTCATTAAATCACGTGAGGTCCCGTGAGACTTGCCCCAAACACCCTTCTCTGACCTGTGAGGCTATGTCATCTAGTAGTGATATACTGGTACTGCTTTACAAAACAACACCAAAATACAACATTTTAACTAGTTAGCAACCCTTGTTGTGCCGTATAAAATAGTTACTAACTAATAGTGGGGCGGCAGTAGCTCAGGAGGTAGAGCGCTCGTCTTGGGACCAAGGGATCCCGGTTTGAATCCCGGCTCGTCCGTTTTACATGTCGAAGTGTCCTTGGGTAAGACACTGAACCTCTAATACCCCCAATAAGCAGGTTAGCGCCTTACATGGCTGCAAGGCTGCTATTGGGAAATGTGGAGCACATTGTAAAGCGCTTTGGGAAGTCATTGACTTGAAAAGCGCTATAGAAATGCAGATCATTTCATTTCATTAGTAGTAATAGTTAATAATGAAAAATAGTTAATAACTAAGGAACATTTTATTGCAAAAGTCCAACTTTATAATGAAATATAAATACACATATATGGAAAAAAAAAATCAAAAACGCTTTCTGGTATTGTTCAGGGGGCCGGACCAAATGTGGAAGCGGGCCGCATCCAGCCCGCGCGCCGTAGTTTGGGGACCACTGCTGTAGGTGGTCTGGGACCAATGTTCCCTGTAATTTTCCTTACGGGTCTGAGCGTTCACACAAAGTCTGTGAGCAACGCTTGAAACAACAGTGAGCAACGGTAATACCAAGTGTGGCAACTAAGTCATTATCAAACATGTCCAAAACTTGACATCATGTTACATTTTTGCTGAGTTTCCGGCAATGCAAAAAAAATTTTACTTTTGAATGAATTGACTCATGTACGATTGCAAAGGTTGTACGGCCTCCAAACGTCTTTTTTTTTTTTACAACAATTCTTTCACAAGATTTTCATTCTTTTTTTTTCAGGATCATTTATACATTTCAACAAACATATCAAAAGGCATGTCTGCAACTAGCTTTAGCTTTCTTCTTATTGGTCATCTTCTCCCCGCTCAATGGTGTGCCGGCTCCTCCCATGGGCGTGCCAGGGAACCCCCCCGGGCACCATCTTTTGTCGCATAATACTAACATTTTTGGGGGCTTATTTAGTCGGTAGCACGATACACAACTGTATTGTACTGAGATTGATACAGAGGAGGGGGTTCCCAGCCCTTTCGCTCAACCCAACTGATGTGTTGGGAGTCATTAGGTGACCAAACCCCCCAATTTCAACCCCTAATGCTGAGCGCCAAGCAGGGAGGCAATGATCTTGAACCAGCGACCTCCCAGTCTCGGAGCGGGCGGCCTACCCCCAAGGCCACCGAGCTGGTTTTTGTGCATAGTTAACCAATGCAAAATGTATTCCAGCCTGGTCATCCTGGAAGGGGGATGAACACTTGTGAGGCCCCTTCTCAAGGTCCCTGGTTTTCCTCATGTTGAGAGTTTGATTTTTTTTTCCTTGCCGTCATGTCGGTTATAGATCAGGGGATGGTGTTTTTGTGATTCAGGGCCTCAGAAAGAAATGGGACTTGACTTGAATATAAGTTTATTTTATTTTGTATAGGTCAACACTCTATTTGGAAAACAACACGATTTCTATTGTTTTATGTACAGTATACCCCCCCTATCCCTGCAGAGATTTCATTATAATGATTTATAGAACCAACCCCTATAGAGCCCTTTTCATATTTGGGATTAAGGTTGTTAGTGTTCGAGATGTGACCAATACTTTGCCATTTTTTTGCATTTTTTTTTCCAAGATTCCAGTGCGTTTATGTTGCATTGACTTTAGGGCTGCAATAACGAATCGATGAAATCGATACAAATCGTCGATTAGTTGTGTTGCCACAACTCGTTTATGAGCCACTCGCCAGTGGAGGTAGAGCGCTCGTCTTGGGATCAAGAGATCGCAGTTCGACTCCCAGCTCCTCCGTGTTACATGTGGAAGTGTCCTTGGGTAAGACACTGAACCCCTAATACCCCCAATAAGCAGGTTAGCGCCTCACATGGCTGCACGGCCGCTATTGGGAAATGTGAAGCACACTGTAAAGCGCTTTGGGAAGTCTTGACTTGAAAAGCGCTATAGAAATGCAGATCATTTCATTTCATGAAGAAAAACTGCTTTGACACAATGAAAAGGAGTCTGTCAACAATGGCCATGGCTTACTGGAAAATATCCTGTGTTTGTGTCGTGCCTCAAGTCAAGCATGGTGTTGGGAATGTCATGGTTTGGGGCTGCATGAGTGCAAGTGGAGTTGGGGAGTTGCATGTTATTAAGTGAAACACCAAAGCATGGATTGTAAAAAACTGGAACAGAGAACGATCCCCTTCTGTAAAGTTGGCTGTTTTTGGTTGTGTATTTCTCAGACTTCCATGCTATGAAATCAACCTGTTTTTATATTTAGGAATATAAAAACAATCATCACACACATACACAAAGTCACGTTTCAAAGATCAGTCTAATTCCATTATTTGTAAATACGTTTCTCAATTTTATTTCATTTTATTGTGAAGTCGCGCTTATGCGTGACTTCATTTCCTGTTTATGTGTGAAATCAATAAACCACGCCTACTGACCGAAGGTAGGCAGCACGCCCGGGGAACCTGGGAAGATGGCCGCTCGGCCGTGCCCGCTCCATTCCCGAGGGAGGTTAAAACTTCAATAAGTGTTTTTATCTGAATAATTCTGCCAATAGGGAGTTTATATCTTGTATAACTCTCACACCTTCCCTCCAGAAACTGTGTCGCAGGGCAGGGTTCCAGCATGACAATAACCCCAAAAACCCTTTAAGATGACCACGGTTTTTCTAAAGGGGCTGAGGGTAAAGTGGATGTCTCCAGTTCTAAATCCAATAAACCATCTTTGGGGTGAGCTGGTTCAATTAAACATTATCTCTGCAGAAATGGCAGGGGTGTATTGCATTTAATTACATGGTTAAAAACCAAAGGGAGTTACTGCAGTGTGATGTCATGGGGGTAGGAACCTTTGAAAGGTATCCGTTTACCAGTGTGCTTTATATATGACGCACTTCTGCCCAAATCCTATTAGTGGATGGATTCGGGCAGAGTGGTTCACTCAACTTCATTCCAACACTCCTCTCCTTATTTTACAGAAACCCTGTGGGTGAGCAGGGTTGGGTAGGGTTACTTTGACTTGATTACTTTCAATGACTTTTGGATTACTCCAATACCAAATATGCTAATAAACAGGGTTGGGTAGGGTTACTTTAACTTGATTACTTTCAATGACTTTTGGATTACTCCAATACCAAATATGCTAATAAACAGGGTTGGGTAGGGTTACTTTAACTTGATTACTTTCAATGACTTTTGGATTACTCCATTACCAAATATGCTAATAAACAGGGTTGGGTAGGGTTACTTTAACTTGATTACTTTCAATGACTTTTGGATTACTCCAATACCAAATATGCTAATAAACAGGGTTGGGTAGGGTTACTTTAACTTGATTACTTTCAATGACTTTTGGATTACTCCAATACCAAATATGCTAATAAAAGACAAAAGAAACTAAATAGGAATAAAATCACTCAATTTTGTGCAGGCTTGGGGAGTAACGAAATACACGGAATGGCAAAAATGATGTCGGCAAGCTGTTTGGATTTATTTTCATTTTGTTTCTGTCGCATTTGATGTTAGTTTTGCCGGAGATCAAAAAGATCAAAGCCAGGAGAGAAAGCTTACCGCGTGTTGTGAGTCGTCATTTTATTCATATTTAGTTTCTTTTGTCTTTTATTAGCATATTTGGTATTGGAGTCATCCAAAAGTCATTGAAAGTAATCAAGTTAAAGTAACCCTGGCGGAATCGACCCATTGTTCTCCTTGTCCCTATCCCTCAGCTGAGGGATGCGATGAAAAGGATCGAGACACTCATCTGAGGAGGGTTTATTTTTTTCCGCCCCTGTGCTGCTTTATCTGTCACAAAGGTAAGCAAGAAAGGATATCACAACAAACCGTTTGGTGCGGGGCAAATAATATTTCATTTCTTACCCGATATTCATTTTTCCTCATCTTGATTATTCAGATTCATAATCCGATATAGTTTATTGTCATTCTTGTACACGTGTATACAGATCGAAATGTCGATACATCTGACCCGCACAGTTTCCTTGAATGTACAGATATAAATAAATAAAATGTTGTATTGAGTTGGAGTATTGAAATACTAATAATATACTAAATAATTATAGATATGTATAGTATTATACAGTAGTGCAAAGAGTGCGAGAGGAGCAGCTAACCAGATGTGCAAAATGGGCAGTCAGGGAAACAAGTTATCTTTACCGAGTTTATGGATCAATCATTTCGTTAGTGCTAATGAATTTCTTTACTCATTCTTGTTTCGTACGACTGTGAAGGCTTGTGTCCACTTTTATGTTTCTGTGTGATTCAATTCTCCTTGGCATGTAAGTAAATGTATTTTGTTTGTATCAAACATGTGCATTATTTACTTTCGTTTTTTCCTTATAAGTGACCAGTCAGTTTAGTGAAGTGAAAATCGATCATTTAAAGCTGTTGGGAATTAAATATCAAAAAGTACCGTTTACCAAACTGTTCGAATTAGTTTTCCGACTCCATTAACCAAAACACAACCTACAGTCGCCCAACAATTTATGCGCTCGTTTCTTGAAGGAAAAGATGAACAAGAAAGCCAACATTTTCACACGGGGGCAGATTTCATCCATCCATCCATTAGCTGTACCGCTTATCCTCAGTAGGGTCGTGGGGGTGCTGGAGCCCATCCCAGCCATCTTCAGGGAGTGGGCAGGGGACTCCCTGAACTGGTTGTCATCCAATCACAGCCAGCACACAGGGACAGACAACTCACTCGCCCATTCACACCTAGGGACAATCTGGACCGGCCAATCCACCTGAAATGCATGTTTTTGGAATGTGGGAGAAAACCGGAGAGCCCGGAGGAAACCCACGCAAGCACGGGGAGAACATACAAACTCCGCACAGGAAGTCCAGCAGCTGGATTTGAACCCATGATCTCTGAACTGTGCCGCACACGCGCTATCCACTGCGCCGCTGTGCTGGGCAGATTTAATTTAATTAACAATTTAACTAAGTGTACTCCATCGAAAACGGACGAATTAGTGTCGTTGGAGTCCCTGGGAAGCCCTCTTCTGAGGTCCTTTAGCTCTCTCCTATTGGCCATCTTCTCCCCGCATAATGGCGTGCCGACTCCTCCAATGGGCGTGCCAAGGAAGCCCCCCTCTGGGCTTCACCATCTCGTCAAAGAGCGTCGCGATTTCTGGAATACTCAAAGCCACACCGAGCGTTTCTAATCCATCAGTGCCTGCCGTCCTCCGTCTGGATTTGCTGATTATCTTATCAGCAGTACGTCCCGTTCTGTAAACAACATCTTCCACCACTCATGCCTGCCCTGAACTTTCACTGCTCATTGAATAAAGGCACAGTCAGTAAATAACTACAGCATTAAACTCAATAAATGTAACTTGTATTCAATCATATAAAATCCTTTATAGTCAAATGTATAAAATCCTCCAAAGCCTAAAATAAAATGTGTTTATTGCTTCCTTCATCATAGACACAATATGAGGCTATGTCAAATGAATTCGGGTGGGAAACGGCGAGCACTACTCGCTGGCTGAGTCGGTAACCACCGAACTAAATTCTGAATTAAATAAAGACAATATAGAGCAATTACTCCACAGCTTAAAAGATAGACCTGAAAATAAACGTAAAGTCAGCCATATTGGTCATGTTGGTGTCACGCTGTATACATGGTCTCTCTTTAAAAAGTCTCAATGAAATAACATCAACTCGAGCCAAATTCCTGTGGTCGGTCCGCCCGTGCTGCCAAACGTCTGCAAATATCATAATCCCAAATTCAAACGCTGATGTCATCTTCCAGATGAAATCTGTTCGAACATGTTCGCTAGCTTGGTCTTTTTTTTGCGGTTTCGCAGTCCTTCCAACACCTGTCAGGCTTCAGCGGAGCGCTCCGAGCCGGCCAATCCGAATCAAATACCCCTCGGCCGCCCCCCCGAACCCTCCGTCGCCCCTCAGCCGGCCCCCCAGGCTCGGCTTGTGGGCCCCTGGCAACGTGACTGACGGCTACTCGCCTCTCCGGAGCAAGGCCAGAATGTGCTTTTATGTTCCTCGAATCTAAGAGGTCAGCTCACACCCACAACCATTCCTTTGATTGACATAAAAAGCAAAAACAAGATTTTCCGGCATCAGGATTTGATTTCTTCTGGAACCTTTTGACATGGAGTTGTTTTCCTTGCTTTTAGTGATTATGTGTGTAACGGGTGTAATAATAACTTTTGTTTCATTGAAATTCCCGCTGAAATATGTTGTATGGTTTCTGTATAAGTGTCCTGCAATGATGAGTCCGACAGTGCTACCTGATGGTATGGGGTAAGGTTTGGTTTGGCTTTAGACCAGGGGTGTCAAACTCATTTGAACTCGCGGGCCACACGATCAAAAGAACATTCTCTCCGGAGCCGGACTAGTCGATTGAGGAGAAAGAAAAAAGAGAGAAAGAGAGGTGGAGAAAACGAGAGAGTGTGGGAGAAGGAAAGAGAAAAATGGAGAAAGAGAGAGAGAGAAAAAAAGACAGAGAGAACATGAGAAACAAAAGAGATACAAAGAGAAATAGAAAGAGAGAAGGAGAGAAAAGAGAAGGAGAGAAATAGAGAAGGGGAAATCAAGAGAAAAGGGAAGAGAGGAAAAAGAAGGCAAAAAGAGACAGAGAAAGAAATAGACAAAGAGGAACAAAGAAAGAGAACAGAGACAGATGGTGAAAGAAAGAGAGATAGAGAGTGAGAGAAATAGGGAAGAAGAGAGAGAGAGAGAGAGAAATAAATACAAGTACAGCGTTTGTGAGAGGCACCTGGCTTTGACAACACCGGTTGGACATATTCCAACCCGCAGCTCGTTTTCCTCTTGCACTTCCCTCAGCATTGTCTAGCGGGCCGGATTCAACCCCTTAGCGGGCCTGATCCGGCCCGTGGGCCGCCTGTTTGACACCCCTGCTTTAGACTTTGCGACAGGAAGGTGGGAGTTGTTGGCAGTCTAACAGCGTGCTGCCAACGGTGGGCAAAAAGTGAATTTTAAACAATAAAACCACAGCTGACAAATCTCTCAACATGCACAGTAATGTGATTGACGTTGTCAAGCTGTTTGGATTTATTTTCGTTTTTGTTTCTGTCGCCTTTTATGTTAGTTTTGCCGGACATTGCATGTTGTGCTAAAATGCTAATTCCCCTTATAGAGATCAAAGCCAGTAAAGAAGCTTACCACGTGTTGTGTTGTGACTCATTCATTGGCAGGTAAATTGTACCCGTTATTGTTATTATTTCTATTTTCTCATATAAATAAAAAGGATGATGTTGGTTAAAATTCAGACTAAAGTAAAATATGTTGAATTCATTGTAAACGTTAAAAAGCCACTATACCAGGGGTGTCAAACAGGTGCAAGATACCGACCTGTACTTAATCACTTTTTTGAATGGAAGTACAATGTTGGCAACAAGATTGACTTGATATCATTGGAAATTATTTGAATGCAACACAAACTTTCTCTTCTTTTTTCTGTTTTTTTCTACTTTTTTTTTAAATTCCTTTAAAAAAATCTCATTGTGTTTATCCTTCCCGAGCTGTTACTTTTTTCTTTTTGTTCTCTATTTACTTTTTTCCCACATTTCTTTCTTTTCTGGCTTTTTTTCTAAATTTTTCTTTCTTTTTTCTCTTCCTTTTGTTTCTTTTTTTTCTCCGCTTTTCACTACTTTTTCATTTTGGTATTTATTTATTTTTTGTTCTATTTCCCCCCTTCCTTTAAGTCATTTGTGCATAATTTACATCATATTTGGTCATGTTGGGATGAAAGAAGCAACAACAACCCGAAGAGCCGTTTATGACCCAAAAGAGCCGGTTCCTTTTAGTGAGCCGAGCCGAAGAAGCCGGTTCTCGACAAACTCTACTAACTTTACTCAACTTCGTTCTCCTTCGACTTGACTTCAAAATACCACATTTAGGACACAACGTCGGGGGAACCTGTGTATTTTTCCCTTCATGCACTGTCACTTTGACTTAATTGGCTTCTTAATTAGTAATTTTGAGCCCTCATTTATAATAATAATAATAATAATTTCCTTGTATTGTCATTCTGTGTAACAATGTACACAGCGGTGGCTAGATTTTCTCGTGCGCCGAGAATGTGCGAGCAGTGCGCAATTGCGCACGTGCGCAGCTTAGAGGGAACACTTTTCCCAGGTATAATGAACACTGCATGAGGAAAATAAAGAAGCCTTGAGAAGGGAGCGCACATGAGGTCATCCCCCTTTCCGGATGACCAGGCTGCAATGGATGTTGCCATAACAAATAATACACAGATATTGTCAATTCCAATCAGCCTTTATGATACTTGGTCAATAAAGAGTTAAGCGAAATGAAAAAGACTCAAATAAATAAACTTTATCGCAAACATACCGAATCCCAAAGGCAAAAAAAATCCAAACCAAAGTCATGTTTACATAAAACTACGCTCTATGGTTCCTACGTTGATGTCATTTGGAAGTCATTTTGCTGGAAACGTTTAGGCTCCCCTCCAAAATGTCGGGAAGGGGTCCGTGAAACAGCTCCGTGTTACCATAAAGGTGGAAAATATCCACTGAAAGTCCATTTTTTTTTCCTCCTCATCTTTAGTCAAACAATGGTTAAATTCAGGTCACGTCAGAAAGGTTCCCCAAAAAAACAAACAAGGACATGCCGTGCTCTTCTTCTCCAAACAATTTCGTAGAAATCAAGAATATGTCTGTCGTCGCATCGGGGGAGGGGTCCCATCACCGTACCGACTAAAGCGTTGGACGTATACCAAACGAGAAAGGCACATACTGTACGTGTGCTTAAGGATTAAGGTCCCGTTTCAAAGAGCTCCGTGCAAAAGAAAATACCGTATTTTCCGCACTATAAGGCGCACCTAAAAGCCTTTATTTTTTTCAAAAGCTGACCGTGCGCCTTATAATACAGTGCGCCTTATATATGGATCAACATTAAGTTTTCCAACTAACTTGCAGCCGCCGACTAGATTTTCCCCCGAACGCCAAGTAGTCCGCGGTGTATGCTGGGATTTATTTACCGGCGTTTCATTGGCTAACCAATGTGTCAATCATCATTTGAATCGATCACTATTGGCTAAAGTTATTCGGAGGTCAAGGGGCGGATCCTTTTTATTATTTACAGGATGGTATTGGCTTAAACGGCAAAACAAAGCCTGCAATTGGCCGAAAAAGATGAATGCGTATTGCACGTGGCTGACTTCATACAGAAAGCATTTTTTTTTCTATTTTGTATTTGTAAATATTTTATTCTCCTGGATTTACTAAACTCACGGATATAAGAGGACATTGGCTGCACATTATTATGAACAGTACGACTTCGGTGAGCTACTCCGGGTTTTATATTGTCCCTGTATCTTTTTTCAGACTGAACTCGATGTTTCTGTGATAAGCGGTGCAGATAATGGATGGAATGGAGTGTTTATTTTTGAATTAAACTCAATTCCAAGTGTTTATTGTCATATATACAGTAAAGTTGCGAGCGAAAAAGAAAATAGAAACTAAGGAATGGTTGGCATTTCTTGAATCCCAAGACTTTAACCTTCCGAATGATGGAACGATGCATTTGAGTGACATCGTACGGACACCGCATCCGCACGTGTTCTCGACACGTATTTGCGTCTTTGCAAGCTTTGAGAATGTTAAGGGGGTAATCAGTTGGACTGAATCATCTGACTGTTTTGTCAACGTTCCCATTGTAGCGCCTTATAATCCGGTGCGTCTTATGTATGTCAAAAATAGGACCAAAAACTATTTTTTGGGGGTGCGCCCTATAACCCGGTGCGCCTTATAGTGCGGAAAATACGGTATTTGTAAAATGAAATATGGCCGCCTCTTTTTGTTATTTACAATGGCAGTTATTTTATTAAAAGACATGCATGCATTTATACCGTAAATTCCGGACTATAGAGCGCACCTGATTATAAGCCGCACCGACAACATTTTAAGAGGTAGACCGATTTTGTACATACACAAGCCGCACCTGTATATAAGCCGCATGCGCCCACATTTAAACATGTAACACAAACACAAAATTAACCCAAACCTGACTTCAAGTCCCGCGATTGAAACTAATTGTCCTTCATTAAAGTCCACAGTCCAAAAATCACAGCCGGCAAAATGCAGGGAAAATGATACCAGTACCTAAGGTTTGATGTAGACCTGCAGAGTCCAGGTCCCGTTGAAAGTAATCCAAGGAAAAAAGTGTATATTTCCAAAGGTAAGGGTGGGAAAAATATATCAGATGAACACATTTACTCATGCAACTCCTTTTTCTCCAACCAACTTTTTACCCCCTTCTTCTTTCCTTGTCTGTCCCTCACCTTTAGCGGTCCCCATTTAAACTCGGCACCCCGCGTTTGTTCCGCCCCTCATTTTTCGTTCACCCGTGCAAAACATATCCAGAATAAGTGTCTAAAATAAATACAAATAAATAGATTACAAAAATATACAGTTGCAAATACATATTATACATGGGTTACACATATTTACAAAGGAAGACAGTACACCGAGAGAGTTTTCAAAGCTTTAATAATAATAATATAGCTTTCATCCCAAACTGTGCCTGTGACAGGGCAGTTAATGGTAGCAACACTCGAGCGCCGCTGGCAACGGTTAAAAAAATGACATAAATTGGCCGCATCACTGAAGAAGTTGCAGGGTTGAAAGTTAGAGAAAAAAGTAGATTTTTCCAGTAAGACATTCCACTCTCCAAGATCAACCCTAAATATCAACATCACCTTTTACAGGTAGCTCAGATAGGTTAACCCAGATATGAAAAATGCCCCCAAAAGTTATTTTGGTATTTTTGGTTTTAATAGTTTTTTTTTTCATCTGACTTAGCAGCTATTCCAGAAAGACATTCTACTCTCTCGGGCCAGAATGAGTTTGTCCAGGATCAAAAAGAGTTTTGTGTCTCCACCCGGGTGATGCTGTAATGGCACGCAGACTTTCTTGTTTCAGATGTTTCCGATGTAATCCTTTTTATTGTTAGCGTTGCCAAGACAGCGTTTGTTTTTATCACCAAGTATCGAATGTGCTTCCCATTTGAGCCGCGACGTGTTTCTGAGCACGCTCGTCCGTCTTGCCCCATTTTGGTCCTTTGAGTTTACGGCACATGAAAAGGTTTGCCTATTTGCAAAGACGCGTTTCCTTTTAATGTTGCTAATGTTGGGAATTAATATCAAAATGTACCGTTTACCAAATTGTTCGAATGAGTTATCTGACTCCTTTAACCAAACACAACCTGCATTCACTCAACAATTTATGCGCACTCGCTTCTTGAGGGAAAAGATGAACAGGAAGCTGACATTTCCACACAGGGGCAGATTTATTTTCCCTAAAATTTTAACTAAGTGTACTCCATCGAAAACGGACGAATTAATGTAGTTGGAGTCTCTGGGAACCCCCTCTTCTGAAGTCCTTTAGCTCTCTCCTATTCACCATCTTCTCCCCGCATAATGGCATGCCGACTCCTCCCATGAGCGTGCCAAGGAAGCCCCCACTGGGCGTCGCGATGTCTGGAATACTCAAATCAACACCAAGCGTTTCTACGTCATCAGGGCCTTTCTGCGTCTGGATGGATTATCTTATCAGACTTACGTCCCGTTCCCGCCGTTCCTGTAAACAACATTTTCCACCAGGGTGCCCTGACCTGGCACCACAGCCCAGTCAGTGAATATCTTTTGCATTCAATGTTATTTGTAGTCAATCGTATAAAATCCTTCACCAACTTTTGCTTCTTCGTGCTCACGTTCGCCGGTTTATCTTTGCGAGGCTCCTTGTGGGTAAAATCAAATCGAGTTGAGTATCTATTGCACAACATTTTGAATCAAACCTTTGTGGACAGAAAAAGCTCAAATTTTGGGGAACTTTGCTGACCATACTAGTTACTTTATTTCAAACGTAAAGTCTCTGCGAAGCCTTTTTCTCAAGTCCTTTAGCTTTCTCCTATTGGCCATCTTCTCCCCGCACAATGGCGTGCCAACTCCTCCCATGGGCGCGCCTAGGATGATGTCTGGAATACTCAAAACAACACCGAGCCTTTCTACGTCATCAGGGCCTTTCTGCGTCACCAGCGTCTGGATGTGCTGATTATCTTATCAGCCTTACGTCCCGTTCCCGCCGTTCCTGTAAACAACATTATCCACCGGGGTGCCCTGATTTCGCACCACAGCCCAGTCAGTGAATATCTTTTGGATTAAATGTAATTTGTATTCCATCGTATAAAATCCTTTATAGTCAATCGTATAACATCCTTTATAGTCAAATGTATAAAATCCTTCACTACCAATCCCCAAAATGAAACCCAAAGTCAGGCTTTGTGATTTAAACCAGTGAGAAGTGCCCATTCCAGTATCTAGATACCATCAGAACGACACCTTTTTGCACGCATGGATACGGCTATTAAAACCGGCTTCAAGGAAAACACCAAAGCCTAAATTGTCACCGTCTGGCTTTTTAGTGGAAATAACAAGTGACATGACGAGTAAGGTATTCGACGTGATATCGGCAACTCATTAGTTGGGTGAAAAAGTCCGGTCGGCAGATGTTGTTGTTTTTGTTAGTGTGTTGCCAGGATAGCTGATCCCTTTTATTATTAAGATCAATATTATTTTCTTCCTCTTGTAACTTCCATGTTGGCAGTCAAATTTTGAGTGAAATTCTTTTGAGATGAAGTACATTGTTTGTATCATAAAACCCTTGTGCAGACAGTAGGGTAGGGTCAGGGTTGGGTAGGGTTACTTTAACTGGATTACTTTCAATGACTTTTGGATTACTCCAATACTAAATGTACTAATAAAAGACAAAAGAAACTAAATATGAATAAAGTAACTAAATTTTAGGGAGTAACGGAATACACGGAACGGCAAAAATGATGTCGGCAAGCTGTTTGGATTTGTTTTCATTTTGTTTCTGTCGCATTTGATGTTCGTTTTGCCGGAGATCAAAGAGATCACAGCCAGGAGAGAAAGCTTACCCCGTGTTGTGAGTCACCATTTTATTCATATTTAGTTTCTTTTGTCTTTTATTAGCATATTTGGTATTGGAGTCATTGAAAAGTAATTGAAAGTAATCCAGTTAAAGTAACCCTACCCAACCCTGAATGCGAGTCAGCCGGTGTCCATGGGCGGGGCCAGCTGGGCGCCATGGCAACCGCGCCAGACATAACAGAGGATAAAAGAAAACAAGAAGAACAAAGAAGATAAGGTTATAAAGCAAGGAAGCTAAGGTTATAGTTATAATCAGGGTTAGGTAGGGTTACTTTAACTGGATTACCTTCAATGACTTTTGGATGACTCCAATACCAAATTATGCTAATAAAAGACAAAAGAAACGAAATAGGAATAAAATCACTAAATTTTGTGCAGGCTCGGGGAGTAACGGAATACACGGAACGGCAAAAATGATGTCGGCAAGCTGTTTGGATTGATTTTCATTTAGTTTCTGTCACATTTGATGTTCGTTTTGCCGGAGATCAAAGAGATCAAATCCAGGAGAGAAAGCTTACCACGTGTTGTGAGTCATCATTTGATTCATATTTCGTTTCTTTTGTCTTTTATTAGCGTATTTGATATTGGAGTCATCCAAAAGTCATTGAAAGTAATCCAGTTAAAATAACCCTACCCAACCCTGAATGCGAGTCAGCCGGTGTCCATGGGCGGGGCCAGCTGGGCGCAATGGCAACTGCGCCAGACATAACAGAGGATAAGAGAAAACAAGAAGATAGAGGAACAAAGAAGGTTATAAAACAAGGAAGATAAGGTTATAGTTCTAATTTACACAATATTTACACAAGAAATGTTGGCATGTAGGATGTTACATACAGTTTGGTATGGTATTTGTGCAATATGCGTTAGGTGCAAAAATAATCATAAATAAATGTAAATCAAAATAGTGATATTTATTTTCGTGGGTGTACGTTACCAGTAAAGCTGTGCAGAGGACTGTTTTCTGTTTGCCATTACGCCCCCCCCCCCCCCCCCCCCCCCCCGCTTCGTGTTTACGTGATTCTGCTGATTGCAAAAAAAATAGAAGTAAACATGAGCCGGGTCTTTGCGTTCGCTTCCACACCGGCGGCGCTCAGTTGCGACGTCCCGCCATGATTCGCATCCGCCCGTTTTTGTTTTGTAATGAAGTTTATGAAAGTGATTCATCGCCCGCAACCGTAGGACTCTTCTTTTACGATGCGCCATCCAACAGGGAGGCGCAGGGATGACGGGCGATGTCATCCTCCTAGAAACGCTCTCAATGTTGTATTTTCCCAACAAATTTGGACGAGACGACCCCTGAAGCCGGTTCGACGTGAAATTCGTCTTAATGTGTACTTTCAAGGCGCAGTCTAATCTACGAATACATGAACCTACAGAGTGTTAGGAATTTAATATTAGAATGTACCGTTTACCATCCGTCCATCCATTATCTGCACCGCTTATCCTCAGTAGGGTCGCGGGGGTGCTGGAGCCCATCCGAGGTATCTTCGGGCAGTGGGCAGCAGTGGTTAGCGAGTGTGCGACACAGTTCTAAGGTCTTGGGAACCTCCTGTGTGGGTTCAAATCCAGCTACCGGACTTACTGTGTGGAGTTTGTATGTTCTCCCCGTGCTTGCGTGGGTTTCCTCCAGGCACTCCTGTTTCCTCCCACATTCCAAAAACATGCATGTCAGGTGAATTGGCCGGTCCAAATTGTCCCTAGGTGTGAATGAGCGAGTTGTCTGTCCCTGTGTGCCCTGCGATTGGCTGGCAACCGGTTCAGGGTGTCCCCTGCCCACTACCCATTGATTGCTGGGATGGGCTCCAGCACCCCCGCGACCCTACTGAGGATAAGCGGTGCAGATAATGAGATGAAATGTACTGTTTACCAAATTGTTCGAATGAGTTATCTGACTCCATTAACCAAACACAACCTGCATTCACCTAACAAGGTGCGCTCGTTTCTTAATGGAAAAGATGGACAAAAGACCGGCATTTCTACACAGGGGCAGATCTAATTTCTTGAACAAAAAAAGGAATTGTGCTCCATCGAAAATGGCCGAATTAGTCGAATTAGTGTCGTCATAGTCTCTGTCAAGCCTCCTCTGTTCTGTTTGACTTGAGGAAACCTGTACTTGCCCGTTCTGAGTAAAAGCCTGTTTTGTGAGTATTCCTAGTCTGAGTTCCTGTTTGCCTGTAAGCCTGTTTTTGGTTCTTTTGCAAGGGGCGTTCGAGACAAAGTGGTCCAGGATGGGCGAGGCCATATTTTTCCAAATGGGAGTTTCTATCTCTGTGTGTGGGCAGAGTATGAGCTCAAAAGATTGATGGCTTTAATATGAAAAACCAATAACTCAACTCCATTGAGTTCATTATTTTAGGGGGTGCTCACAACCAAGTCTGGACATAAATTCAACACCAAATATGTTTGGAGAGTTTTCGGGACAAGGAAATTCCGTCTAAGTGTTCTTTATTTGGTATAGATGAGCAAACAAAGCAAAAGACGGGAAGTGCGGTCGGGAATTCTTTCACCCCCTTGGGAGTGAAGAGATTAGAGAAATTACAGGATGGAGGATGTGATTGTCCAAGACTGGTTTGACCCCAAGAAAGAGGAGATGTTGCTTCAGCGAGGTTTGAACTATTGGAATTAAATATCAAGATGTATCGTTTACCAAATTGTTCGAATGAGTTATCTGACTCCATTAACCAAACACAACCTACATTCACTCGCTCGTTTCTTGAGGGAAAAGATGAACAAGAGACCGGCATTTCCACACAAGGGCAGATTTAATTTCCCTAACAATTTAACTAAGTGTACTCCATCGAAAACGGACGAATTAGTGTTGTTGGAGTCCCTGGGAAGCCTTTTTCTCAAGTCCTTTAGCTCTTTTCTTATTGGCCCACGTCTCCCCGCAAGATAGTGTGCCGGCTCCTCCCATTACATGCCAAGGAAGCCCCCTGGGCTTCACCATCTTGTCGAAGAGCGTCCCGATGTCTGGGGTACTCATAACAACACCGAGCGTTTCTACGTCATCAGGGCCTTTCTGCGTCACCAGCGTCTGTATGTGCTGATTATCTTATCAGCCGTACGTCCAGTTCCTGCCGTTCCTGTAAACAACATTTTCCACCAGGGTGCCCTGACCTCGCACCACAGCCCAGTCAGTGAATATCTTTTGCATTAAATGTCATTTGTATTCCATTGTATAAAATCCTTGTCAGACAGGACGAAAGGAAGACTGAGATCACTTGCGCTCGTTTCTCGGTTTTATTGAAAGGAAGGAAATGACAAGGTGGGATTCTTCGATCCGTTGGTTGGCGGATTGACGGAACTTGACAGGCGGGCGAAGGCTTGGCGGGAATGGTCGCGGACAGGCGTAATCGTAGTGTTCGGAAAAGAGTTCAGGAGTCAGACGGGCAGGGCAGATTTACAGAAACGGGTCGGCAACGGAGATCAATCAGAAGAAAACAAGGAGCAGAGGTACGGGCTTACTGAGCTGAAGGCAACAGGTAGCGTGAGTACAATCAGACCAAGTGTTACTGGAAGCTGGGGAATTATTTGGACTGCAGGAATAAAATATGAGTATAATCTCGATATCCTACCCTGTGTATAATCCCTTCCCTGATGACACATCAGCAGAAGCAGGACGTGTGCACCTTTCGCATTCTGCTGTCAATAATCCAAACTTTCCTTTCCTGACCGGGAATCCCGGTGACGCCCTCAGCGGTATTGTTCCGAATCGCAGCTATGGAGTTTTCCCTTTTTAATGAAGTGGAGTTGAAAGAGAGCCCAGAGGATACGCTCTCGTATTTAGCTGGGCGATTGGGTCCAAGTTTTTGAGGAACGTCCAAAGGCTGATGTTCTGTTTGGAGAAATGACTTCGAGGAGGTGGACGGGGTAGATTTCCCGAGCGAGGATGATCAATAAACCTAAATAAATCACGTCATTTGTTTAATTACAGGATGTTCCCTGTCATTTTCCTTACGGGTCTGAGCCTTCACACAAAGTCGGTGAGCAACGCTTGAAACAACAGTGAGCAACGGCAATCCCAAGCGTGGCAACTAAGTCATTATCAAACATGTCCAAAACGTGACATCAAGTTATATTTTGCTGAGTTACCGGCAATGCAAAATTATTTTTTACTTTTGAATGAATTCACTAATGTATTATTGCAAAGGTTGTACGTGTCACGAGGTGGATGACCGGACCAGAACGGAGGCAGGAGGCAGGAAGGGAGAACTCAATTGCGTAGACAATCATAACTTTTATTTAACAAAATAAAAGTTGTCCAAAAATTCCGGGACAAAACAGAACAAAAACATTCTTACACTCAGAATGGTCAAGTACAGGTTTCCTCCGACTCAAACTAAACAGGACAGGGCATAACAGAACAGAAAAGGTGTAATGAACCCACACCCGCAATACCCACAACCCAACCTTAAATAGCAGCCACGCAATTAGCTGATCTGCTTCAGCTGGTACCAAGGGGGCGGGGCAGACCGGTCGCCACGGCGACCATGACAGTACGGTCTACAAATGTCATTTGTTTTTACAACAATTCTTTCACAAGATATCCATTTCTTTGTCATGTCCAGCACGGTCGCCGTGGCGACCGCCTGGCCCTGCCCTCTTGGCACCGGCTGTAGCAGATTTTCTAATTTGCGTGTGTGCTTCTTAGGGCGGTTTTGGGGGATTGCCGGTTGCAGGTTCATTGCATTACTTTGCATTATTCTGTTCTGTTTGACTTGAGGAAACCTGTACTTGCCCGTTCTGAGTAAAAGCCTGTTTTGTGAGTATTCCTAGTCTGAGTTCCTGTTTGCCTGTAAGCCTGTTTTTGTTTTTGTCCCTGAGTGTTGCACGACTTTTATTTCCTTAATAAAAGTAACTGATCGTTAACGCGAATGAGTTCACCCTTCCTGCCTCCTGCCTCCGATCTGGTCCGGTTCCGTGACATTCTTTTTTTTCCTGATATATTTTGTCGCATAATACTAACATTTTGGGGGGCTTATTGAGTTGGTTGCACGATACACAACTGTATTTTATCACATTTTTGAGTGGAAGTACAATGTTGGCAACAAGATTGACTTAGTATCATTGGAAATTATTTGAATGCAACACAAACTTTTTATGCTTTTTCCCTGTTTTTTTTATTTTTTTTAAATTCCTTTAAAAAAAATTCATTGTGTTTATTTCTCTTACGTCAGACTCGGTTCCTGCCCTGTTTTTCTCTCCCTCATCCTCGTTGCTAACCTGTTTCCGGACCTGACTCTGACCCGTTCTGCCTACCCTGTTACCTGCCTGCCTCCTGTTGCCGACATCGTTTCCAAACTTGACACCGCCCTTGCTCTCCCGTCCCAGCTAACGACTAGTATTCCTGCCGATCTACGACCATCCTCGCTCGATACGGAAGTGCCACTTCCGCATCTCCTGCTCCCCTTGTCCGTCAGCCATCGGATCGTGGAAGCAAGCCCTGCTCTCCCACTTTATTAATAAAAACTGAGAAAACGAGCGCTATTGGGTCCTGTGTCCGTTTCTGGTCTGTGACATACAGTGAACGTCTAAGCGACTTCATTTTTGAAGTTTTTTTTTATAATAAACCTCATTCATGTCGAGTAACTCAGTATCTCACAACAAAATGTTCATTAACAATATATATATGCAGTGTTCTGGTTTGCTGGCGTCCCTGCGTCCTGGACGCATCATTTTTGCCGGGGACGCATCGTCTTAAATCAACGTGCGTCCTCGGGACGCAATCTTTTTGCCACAAAATTGTCATTATTACCCGAATACTTTTTTTAAACAAAGATTTACCGCACTCAACTTTTCGTCAGGCAGATCCGCCATTTTTGTTTTGGTCTCGCGGTTCGAGTTTTCGCCTGCACGCCGATCTCCAGTTGTGTGGTGAAAAGTCCGTCGCTTTTTAGAGAACCGGCTTTTTGGGCTCAACTCATTAAAGAGCCGGCTCTCCAACGGCTCACTTGCTTTGATGCATTATATTACGAATGATGATGTATAAAGAAGTTAAGAAAAAAAGGAAGTATAAAAGGAGAAAATGAAAAAAAGACAGGTTTGGGGTGATCCCGTTTAATCGGTATATTACCAACGATAATTCGATGCAGAAAATGAATTCATAATTTGAATAATGTATTATTCAACTTAGGGCAGCACGGCAGGGCAGTGGTTTCTAAACTTAAAACTCACTTCTACTCCATTGCATATGAATAACCTACTCCTCTTGTCGGTTGAAAATAGTTTGTGTAATATAGTGTAACAATCTGTGAAGCCCTTTGAGACTCTTCGTGATTTAGGGCGTCACAAATAAAAATGACTTGACTTGACTTGACTGGTTAGCGCATGTGCGGCACAGTTCATGTCTTGGGAACCTCCTGCGTGGGTTCAAATCCAGCTCCAGACTTCCTGTGCAGAGTTTGTATGTTCTCCCCGTGCTTGCGTGGGCTTCCTCCCACATTCCAAAAAACATGCAGGTGAATTGGCCGGTCCAAATTGTCCCCAGGTGTGAATGAGTGAGTTGTCTGTCCCCGTGTGCCCTGGAATTGGCTGGCAACCAGTTCAGGGTGTCCCCTGCCCACTGCCCGATGATTGCTGGGATGGGCTCCAGCACCCCCGCGACCCTACTGAGGATAAGCGGTGTAGCTAATGAGATGAGATGAGATTATTGTACTTGATTCTGTTTGCATGTATGTTTTCCTTCTACAGTGAACGTCCAAGCAACTTTATTTTGGAACTTTTTTTATAATAAACTTCATGTCGAGCAACTCAGTGTCTCACAACAAAATGTTCATTAACAATATATATCTCATCTCATCTCATCTCATCTCATCAGCCGTACCGCTTATCCTCATTAGGGTCGCGGGGGGGCTGGAGCCCATCCCAGCCATCTCCGGGCAGTGGGCAGGGGACACCCTGAACTGGTTGCCAGCCAATCACAGGGCAGACAAGGACAGACAACTCAATCGCTCAGTCACACCTAGGGACAATTTGGACCGGCCAATTAACCTGAAATGCATGTCTTTGGAATGTGGGAGGAAACAGGAGTGCCCAGAGGAAACCCACGCAAGCACGGGGAGAACATACAAACTATATGATATAAGGAAATACATGTACAATATAACATGATAAACTACATCAATAAACAAGTAAGATGATTTTGTATTTTGTAAGGGAAAATACGACAGTTTGTAAGGGCATGGAGCCCTGGAGCGCGACAGGTATGTTTTTGTGTGCGTGCCTTGAAAGTCAACCCCACCCAAAACACTCAGTGGCTCATAAAGGAAGCTCTTATCCCCACTCCGATGTTGACAGAACCCCTTTCAAGAAACTGCTGAGAGACGTTTGCAACAATTGCGCTCGGGGGGGATAGTTTGACAAGTCTTTATCGTTGGAATCGAATGCATACCGTGCCTTCACTCCGCTGTGCCCCCGTACCAACCCCCCCCCCCCCCTACTCCACCGAAGAAATAATCAAAAATGGTAAATGGTGTGCATTTCTATAGCGCTTTTCAAGTCGATGAAGACCCCCCAACGCGCTTTACAATCTGCTTCACACTTACCCATTCACACACACACTCACACGCCAATAGGGAGTCAGCCTCCAAACGTTTTGAGGATAATCAAGATGCTAAAGGGTAAATGGTCTGCATTTCTATAGCGCTTTTCAAGTCAATGAAGACCTCCCAAAGCGCTTTACAATGCGCTTCACACTTACCCATTTACACGCTCACTCACACACCAATAGGGAGTCTGCCTCCAAACGTTTTGAGGATAATCAAGATGCTAAATGGTAAATGGTCTGCATTTCTATAGCGCTTTTCAAGTCAATGAAGACCTCCCAAAGCGCTTTACAATGCGCTTCACACTTACCCATTTACACGCTCACTCACACACCAATAGGGAGTCTGCCTCCAAACGTTTTGAGGATAATCAAGATGCTAAATGGTAAATGGTCTGCATTTCTATAGCGCTTTTCAAGTCAATGAAGACCTCCCAAAGCGCTTTACAATGTGCTTCACACTTAGCCATTCACACACTCACTCACACACCAACAGGGAGTCTGCCTCCAAAAGTTTTGAGGATAATCAAGATGCTAAAGGGTAAATGGTCTGCATTTCTATAGCGCTTTTCAAGTCGATGAAGACCCCACAAACGCTTTACGATGTGCTTCACACTTACCCATTCACACACACTCACACACCAATAGGGAGTCTGCCTCCAAAAGTTTTGAGGATAATCAAGATGCTAAAGGGTAAATGGTCTGCATTTCTATAGCGCTTTTCATGTCGATGAAGACCTCCCAAAGCGCTTTACAATGTGCTTTACACTTAGCCATTCACACACTCATGTTAATAGGGAGTCTGCCTCCAAACGTTTTGAGGATAATCAAGATGCTAAATGGTAAATGGTCTGCATTTCTATAGCGCTTTTCAAGTCGATGAAGACCCCACAAACGCTTTACGATGTGCTTCACACTTACCCATTCACACACACTCACACACCAATAGGGAGTCTGCCTCCAAAAGTTTTGAGGATAATCAAGATGCTAAAGGGTAAATGGTCTGCATTTCTATAGCGCTTTTCAAGTCGATGAAGACCTCCCAAAGCGCTTTACAATGTGCTTTACACTTAGCCATTCACACACACACGTTAATAGGGAGTCTGCCTCCAAACGTTTTGAGGATAATCAAGATGCCAAATGGTAAATGGTCTGCATTTCTATAGCGCTTTTCAAGTCGATGAAGACCCCCCAACGCGCTTTACAATCTGCTTCACGCTTACCCATTCACACACACACTCACACACCAATAGGGAGTCTGCCTCCAAACGTTTTGAGGATAATCAAGATGCTAAATGGTAAATGTCTGCATTTCTATAGCGCTTTTCAAATTGATAAAGACCTCCCAAAGCGCTTTGCAATGTGCTTCACACTTACCCATTCACACACACACTCACACACCAATAGCGGCCATGCAGCCATGCAAGGCGCCTACCTGCTTATAGGGGGTATTAGGGATTCAGTGTCTTGCCCAAGGACACTTTGACATATAACACGGAGGAGCTGGGAATTGAACCTGAATGAATCACTCATACCCCATTTTCTTCATCTCTGTATTCCGCCAGGAATGTTTTTTTGTATTTAAATTTGAATACGTGAATAGTTGGACATTGTTTGATCTCATTTTGTAAATTGTTCCAAAGTTTGACTCCGCACACAGACACACACATACTTTTCCTGGTGGTTCTCACCTTTTGGATTATGAATTCACGACAGCCCCTTAAGTTATAATTTCCTTCTTTCCGAATGAATAATTTATGGGTGTTTTCCGGCACTATGTTTTTGTGGACCTTAAAGCAGTTGTGCAGTGAAAAATGTGACTAAATCATCTCATTTTAATCATTCGGACTGCAGGAATAAAATATGAGTATGATCTCCATATCCTACCCTGTGTATGGTTCTAATTGCACGTTTTTGGAGGATAAAAAGTCAACTTTTGTCATGATTGCCCCAGACTTCTGCACAATATGTTAAATATGACAGAACTAGTGAACAATATTCTGATCTCTTGATCCCAAGACGAGCGCTATAAAACAACTGCGGTTTGAATCCGGCACAGAGCTCTTTTTGTGTGCCACAGAGGTACCAGAAAAAAAAGAGGGACAAATCCTGCTTTATTTCTCGAGTTTGTGCTGTATGGGGTTACAGTTCGGCTCCATTTATTTCCAGGGTTGGGTAGGGTTACTTGAACTGGATTACTTTCAATGACTTTAGGATTACTCCAATACCAAATATGCTCATAAAAGACAAAATAAACTCAATAGGAATCAAATGATGACTCACAACACGTGGTAAGCTTTCTCTCCTGGCTTTGATCTCTTTGATCTCCGGCAAAACTAACATCAAATGCCACAGAAACAAAATGAAAATAAATCCAAACCTCATTTTTGCCGTTCCATGTATTCCGTTACTCCCCAAGCCTGCACAAAATTGTATTCATTTTATGGTATTGGAGTAATCCAAAAGTAATTGAAAGTAATCGAAAGTAATCCAGTTAAAGTAACCCTACCCAACCCTGTTTATTTCATTGACTTTATCCAGTGGTCAGAGCGAGGCAGAGCCATGAGGTGGATCCCTAGGACTCTTGCGCCCCCTGCTGTCCATTTGTAGTATTGACTCTAGGCCGGGACACACAGTTTGCAAGCCGTCAGGTGGCGCCGTTCATAAAGAGACAGTGAGTGAAAAAACGTGAGACCCATTCAATGACATTGGCTCAAAGCGTTTTTCGAATTGGAGCCTGCAGAACCGTTGAAAACCGTCAGGTGACGCCATTCATGAAGGGACAACGTGTGAAAAAAAATCATACCTGTCATGCTTGCAAACTGTCGTATTTTCCCTTACAAAATACAAAATCATCTTACACCATATTTTTTTTTGCAAACGTGTTTATTTATGTAGTTTAACATGTTATGTCGTACATGTGTTTTCTTATATCATATATATTGTTAATGAACATTTTGTTGTGAGATACTGAGTTGCTCGACATGAATGAGCTTTTTTATCAAAAAAGTTCAAAAATGAAGTCGCTTGGACGTTCACTGTAGAAGGAAAAAAGACATGCAAATAGAATTAAGAAGAATAATACATTTTCTTATTCAAATTATGAATTCATTTTCTGCATTCAATTATTGTTGGTAACATACTGATTCAAGGGATAACTTTTTTCCTTTTTTCCTTTTATACTTTTTTTTAACTTCTTTATACAACATCATCATTCATAATATAATGCATCAAAGCAAGTGAGCCGTTTGAGAGCCGGCTCTCTTTAATGAGATGAGCCGAAAAAGCCGGTTCTCTAAAAAGAGACGGACTTCCTTTCATTACACAATGAAATGGTCTGCATTTATATAGCCCTTTTCAAGTCAATGACTTCCCAAAGCGCTTTACAATGTGCTCCACATTTCCCAATAGCGGCCTTGTATTGCAACCATGTAAGACGCTAACCTGCTTATTGGGGGTTCAGTGTCTTACCCAAGGACACTTCGACATGTAACACGGACGAGCCGGGATTCGAACTGGGATCCCTTGATCCCAAGACGAGCGCTCTACCTCCTGAGCGACTGCCGCCCCCAAACTACCACGGAATGATGCATGATGGGAAATCCCCAGGCGGCAGACGCATGCGCACAGTAACATCAAACCGCTCGCTTCGTTTGCAGCGAAAAAAAACCGATACCGAGATAGAGGCTACCGCGGCCAACTCGTTTGACTTGATGGATTTGCCGTTTGGTGATAGTCGGTGTATACCGGATGCTACCCATAATTGACAAATTTGCGTTTTTCTCTACGTATTTTCTTGTACATCGTGCATGTCTTAAAATGCGTAATAAATGTACTTTGTACGGCAAAAACATACACGTTAACAGGTATGACTACAAAATAACTACAAAACGAAATATCAAATATACTGCTTAAAAACAGAGACCTCATATATTTTTTTGCTTTCGTTCTGAAGATTAAGATATACTATAGATTTACTACAATTAGAATAGAATTACTAGATTACAAAATACTCATATATGAAATATACTGCTTAAAAACAGGGACCTCGTTTTTTTTTTTTTCTTTCATTCTGAAAATTAAAATACACTATAGAATTACTACAATTAGAATAGAATTACTCGATTACAAAATACTACTAAAGAATGATTAACTCCAAAATTACTACGATGGAAATACTACAAAAAAATTTAAAAATACTACTAAAATACTGCTTTGGAAATACTCTGCAGCACTTATACTTCCACTGAAATACAAAAAAAAATACCAATATATAATACTATAATATAAAGAACTCCTAGAGAAATATTACTAAAATAAATACTACTACAAGAGGATTACAACAGAAATACTGCAAACTACATCTATAGCGATACTACAAAAATTCTCCCATGGAAACATCACAGAAATACTTCAAAAATAAAACTACAGTAAACCTTTACTGTACTACAGAAATACTACAGATCTGCAGCAAACATTCTTAAATGGCAATACTACAAAATACAACTGAAATACAAAAAAATACTACAATGGAAATACTACGTAAAATGACTGCAGAAATACTACAAAAATACTATAATCATAAACTACTGTAATAATACAAAAATACCACACATACAACAAAAATCTTCTTTCGAAATACAACAAAAGTATTTCAGAAATACAAAAAAAATACTACTATGGAAATACTACGTAAAAATTACCTCGAAAATACTACAAAAACACTATAATTATAAAACTACTGTAATAATACAAAAATACCACATGTATACAACAAAAATCTTCTTTTGAAATACAACAAAAGTATTTAAAAAATACAAAAGAAATACTACTATGGAAATACTACGTAAAATTACTTCATAAATACGACAAAAATGGTACAAAAATAAAACTACTCCAACACTACAAAAACACTTCAGAACTTCACTAAAAATCTGCCTTTAGAAATACTAAAAAACCACAGTAATACTTCAAAAGTAAATAACAAATAAAGTTCTTAAAACAGGGACTCAATATACTATATTGCTCTTATGTAAAGTGAAGGAGAAGACACAAAACGGGGCTAATTCAAACTGCGTCCCTCCTGCAAGACTAAAATCAGGGATTGATTTCAAATATTATCAAAGAGCCCAGAATGCATTGCGGAAATGGTCGTTATCCTAACTTTCTATTTAGTTGTCAAGAGGAAGCGTCTTTCAAAGTGCACTTTTGCACATTTTTTGTGAAAGTTTATCGTGAAAACTTAAAAATGGCCACACTTTAGGGGAATGACTGGAATGGTGGCACATTTTACCACTTTACAACCAACGGAAGATTTTGAAAATGGACGAAAACGATAGCGGCAAAGAAAAGCTTAACATTCCTGCCGATTTTCTTCCAAAACAATCCGGTAAGTTGACACATTCGGTGTTAATAATACTTTTCCCCCCAAGAAATAACTATTTTTTAACTTTTTATTGCCTAATTGTACATACAAAAGGTATAAGTAGCTAAGCACCTGTTGGGCTATACCTCTGTATATTGTTCTCGCTCACCCCGGATAACCTCTAAAAGTGGAGAAATATTTACGAATAAAGTTTAAATACCAATCCAAATATTTTATATTTCGTGTCTAAAGTAAAAAAGGATATAAATAGTTTGACAGGATGTTGCATCTTCAAGTGTCCTAATGCCCTTTCCATGGTTATCATTATTTTTTACTTCTCCCGTCAGCATCACCGCAAGTCATGGGACCCCTAGCTAATTAATACGGTATAAAAAATACTGTATTCTATATCACTAACCTGCAAAGTCCTATCAAATGAAAACACGATTCTGAACTGAATAAACAGAGAGGCATTGTGGGCTGTAGTTCAGCCAATAGCATAAGTATTTTTACGATGCCACAAACCATTAGCCGACCTGCATTTTTTATGACTTCGGCCAATAGCAGACTGATTTCTTGGGGACGTATTTCATCAAATGCACAAATACTGTAAAGTTTACATTTCACGTAGCTAAGTACCTGTTGGACTATACCTCTGTATACTGTTCTCGCTCACCCCGGATAACCTCTTAAAATGGAGAAATATTTACGAATAAACACCAATGCAAACATTTAGGAAGTATTTTATATTCCATTTCGTGTCTAAAGTTAAAAAGGATAGAAATAGTTTGACAGGATGATGCAGCTTTATGTGTCCTAATGCCGATTCCATGGTTATCATTATTTTATACTCCTCTCGTCAGCATCACTGCAAGTCTTGGGACCCCTAGCTAATTAATACATTATAAAAAATACAGTGTTTTATCTCACTAACCTGCAAAGTCATAACGAAGTAAACACGATGCTGAACTGAATAAACAGAGAGGCATTGTGGGCGGTAGTTCAGGCAATAGCATAAGTGTATTTTCACGTAAGCCACTCAGTCGTTTTTACCCAACACCTTATGGCACAGGTGTCAAACAGGCGGCCCGCGGGCCAGATCAGGCACACCAATAGTTTAACTCCGGCCCGCAAGACAACAGTAAGAGAAGCGCAAGAGGAAAATGAGCCGCAGTTTTAAATATTTCCACCAGATGTCACCCTAGCCAGTTAACACTTGCAAAACAATTGTGGTCGTATTTCTCTATTTCTTTCTCACTCTCTTTCTATCTATCTTTCTCCTGTTCATTTTCTCTTTTTCTCTCTTCTCTTTCTCTTTCTTTTTCCTCTCTGTAACATACGCTGTAATTGTCTTTCTTTCTTTCTATTTTTCTCTTTCCTTCTCACCCTCTCTTTCTCTCCCCTTTTTTGATCCCTCTCTCACCTCACTTTGTCCCTTTTTCCCCTGCTCACTCTTTCACTTCTTTCATTCTCTTTATCTTTCTCTTTTTCTTTCTCTCTTGATTTCTTTCTTTTTTTTCTTTATTTCTCTCTTTATTTCTCAAGTATTATATCTCAATTCTGCTATCGTTTTCTTGATGAGTGTGAATGCAAGATTAAAAAACGGAAATCACAGATACTGTGGTACCTCTACTTACGAATTGAATTGGTTCTGGTTGTAGCTTTGTAACCTGAAACATTTCTAAGTAGAGACACTTTTAAATGTAAATGCGCTAATCCGTTCCAGGCCTTCAAAAAATATGATGTTTTTCTAATAATTTGTAATAGGGCATCCGAACATGAAACAAATACAAATTGAAATTAGATTACTGCACGAAAAACATAAAATGAGAGGCTTTGCCTGGCATTTGTTGAAAAACTGATTCAATGACGTCTGCTTTTATTAGTCTAAACTGCGTAAGGCAGACATCATCATAGTGAGCAGCAGCCCGACCTCTCAACACTTTTTCTTGGGGATTTCTTTTCATAAATTCTGAGACTTCATGGAATTTTGCCAACATATCTTTAATTTGGCCTGATGGAAAGATAGCTGCGTCCTCCTCCGTGTTGTCTCTGAACTCCTCCCGCACAGCAGTATGTTTCCATACCTTTCTATAATCTCTTGCTTTGTTTGGATGGCCAGAAATAGTCTCTTCCTCTTCTTTTCTCCTGTCAAATCATGTTTACTTGTATAGCCCTTAATTCAAGATCTCAAAGTGCTGCACAGATTAAAGACTTTTGGAAACTACAGACTATTATGACACCAACCCCTGATCTAAAACCTACATGAGGGCAAATAATGCACAGATCTTGTCAACATAAAATATTGGTTATTCATATACTATAGAATAGAAGTGTGTTTTAAGCTTAGATTTAAACATTTCCACTGAGGTTGCAGATCCAATCTCAGGGGGAAGAATTGAGAACGCTCAAGAACCTGCGGATTTCTTCTTGGCTCTTGGGATCACTAGTAGACCCCCTCTCCACTTTTTTGCATGTCCTTAATGAAGTCCATCAAAAATGATAGCTCCTCGTGGCGTTAGCAAACAGTAGACCGTTTACAGCACGGGAAGGGGACACGAAGAGCATGCCGGGATTCACGCGTTGCCAGGTAGAACTCTGGAAGCAGTGAAGGGCAACGCATACTGTACTGTATTTTTGACGTTGTATCCTGAAACACCTTTGTAACTAGAGGCAATAGCTTTACTGTTCAGGTACTTTGTAACCTGAAACTTTTGTATGTAGAGTGCTGGGAATTAAATATCAAAATGTACCGTTTACCAAATTGTTTGAATTAGTTATCTGACTCCGTTAACCAAACACAACCTACATTCACTCAACAATTTATGCGCGCTCGTTTCTTGATAGAAAAGATGAACAAGAAAGCCGACATTTCCACACGGGGGCAGATTTAATTAAATTAATTAATTAAAACAATTGAACTAAGTGTACTCCATCGAAAACGGACGAATTAGTGTCGTTGGAGTCTCTGGGAAGCCCTCTTCTGAAGTCCTTTAGCTCTCTCCTATTGGCCATCTTCTCCCCGCATAATGGCGTGCTGACTCCTCCCATGGGCGTGCCAAGGAAGCCCCCCTCTGGGCTTCACCATCTCGTCGAAGAGCGTCGCGATTTCTGGAATACTCAAAGCCACACCGAGCGTTTCTAATCCATCAGTGCCTTTTTCTCAAAACAACGCCTGCCGTCCTCCGTCTGGATGTGCCGATTATCTTATCAGCAGTACGTCCCGTTCTGTAAACACCACTCATGCCTGCCCTGAACTTTGACTGCTCATTGAATAAAGGCACAGTCCGTAAATAACTACAGCATTAAACTCAATAAATGTAACTTGTATTCAATCATATAAAATCCTTTATAGTCAAATGTATAAAATCCTTTTGTAAGTAGAGGTACCACTGTGAAATGAAATGAAATAATCTGCATTTCTATAGCGCTTTTCAAGTCAATGACTTCCCAAAGCGCTTTACAACGTGCTCCACATTTCCCAATAGCAGCCTTGCAGCCATGTAAGGCGCTAACCTGCTTTTTGGGGGTATTAGGGGTTCAGTGTCTTACCCAAGGACACTTCGACATGTAACACCGACAAGCCGGGATTCGAACCGGGATCCCTTGATTCCAAGACGAGCGCTCTACGTCCTGAGCTACTGTCTATTTGGGGCTCTGCAAAATAAATTGCACTGGAGAAATTGGAAGATAGGCTTTGAAAAATCCTTAAAAGTGTTGTTGTGGAAAATAGACTTGCATTTGTAGAATAGAGTTGCATACATTTAGAAATGTAGAAAGACTTGCTTACAGTAGTGAGGGAATGTTGACATCATTTCGAGAAGATCCTTGGCAAGACAGTTGTTTCCCTAAAAGGGCATGAGACCTGCAAGGTCCCTCTGTGCAAGGTCCCACTGAGCAAACTGAGGCGAACAACATGTCCTAATAAGGGCACGACAACATCTTCCTTGTTGAGACGTCAGATCTCCTCCGCCTCTTGGGTTGTACTCAAATTGAAGCTATAAAAGCATTGTTATGTCTGGAGTTCTCTGAGTTCTTTGGGATGACGAAATAAAGAGCTCCCCCTCATGGCAAGCCTCGGTGTACTTGATTAAATCACGTAAGAAGACTTAAAAGATATCGAACCTGCATTTTCTCCTACAGTGTTTGAATTTGTCCACGAAAAAGGTGTACAAACCATGAAAGATCCATATATGAGTGTTTTTTAGTTAAGTCAGAAATCATTTTCCTTTCCTGTCACTTAGGAAATTCCTGGAACGACCTTGTGCCTCCGTCCCATTTCGATTCGAGCGTTCAACCAGCCACCTCAGCCGCAAACCCACTCCCATTTATTTCCACGGTGAACTCAAATGACCCGACAGCTCCACCAAAGCATCCCTGGCTCTGTTTCTCTAGCGCCCAACCAGAAATCTTAACACAAAGAAGCGAAAATCAATGCGAGGAGACGTCCCGTTTTTGCTCCCGTCAGGGGACGAACGCAAGAGGAAAGACACCGGAGGAAAACGCGCAAGACTTGAGGACGAGGTAGCTCGCCGCGAAAATACCATCGACCGGGGGCATGCTAGGTACACTAATAACTCCATTTGCTCTGACGCAGATCCAAAGAGTGGTCCAGATGGGAAGACGAGTGCTATCTGGAGGCAGAAAAACACAAAGCGGAGGCTGAGTGGTTCAAGAAGCAGATGGAGGCCCTGAAGGACAGCGTGCGGAGATACAAGGCTGAGATTCAAGTCAAGAACGACACCATAAGCAGGTAGTTGCTATTTGCTATTTGGAGGTACTAAACCAGGGGTGTCCAACTCATTTGAACTCGGGGGCCACACCATAGAACAAATATTCTGTCGGGGGCCGGACTAGTAGATTAAAGACAAAGAAAAAGAGAAAGAAAGAAATAAGGGAAGATGGAGGGAAAAGAAGAAAGAGGGCGGGACAAAGAAAGAAAAAGAGGGAGAGAGCGTGAGAAACAAAAGATAAAAAGTCGTAAGAGAGGTTGAAAAAAAGGCAAAGGAAGAAAAATTCAAAGAGAAATAGAAAGACAGAAGGAGAGAAAAGAGAAAAGAAAGCGCGAAGGGTATGAAGAGAGAAAGCGAAAAAAGTCGTGAGAGAGAGGGAAAGGAAAGGGAAGAAAGTAATCCAAAGAGAAATAGAAAGACAGAAGGAGAGAAAAGAAAGTGCGAAGGGTAGGAAGAGAGAAAGCGAAAAAAGAGAAAAGGAAAAAAGGAAGTTAAAGCAAAAGAGGTTAAAAAAAAGCGAGAGAAAGAAACAAAGAACAACAAAGGAAGAGAAAAAGACACGGAGAGTGAAAATGACAGAGTGGGAGAAAGGGAGTGGAAGAGAGATAACCTCTTAAAGAGAGAGAAAAGGGGTGGAAGAGAGAGAGAGTGAGAGAGAAAAGGGGTGAAAGAGAGAGAGACTAAGAGAGAAAAGGGGTGGAAGAGAGAGAAATAGAGAGAGAGAAGGGGTGGAAAAGAGAGCGAAAGAGAGAGAAAAGGGGTGGAAGAGAGTGAGAGAGAAGGGGTGACAGAGAGAGAGACTAAGAGAGAGAAAAGGGGTGGAAGAGAGTGAGAGAGAAAAGGGGTGAAAGAGAGAGAGACTAAGAGAGAGAAAAGGGGTGGAAGAGAGAGAGAGAAATAGAGAGAGAGAAGGGGTGGAAAAGAGAGAGAGAGAGAAAGAGAAAAGGGGTGAAAGAGAGAGACTAAGAGAGAGAAAAGGGGTGGAAGAGAGAAAGAGAAATAGAGAGAGAGAAGGGGTGGAAAAGACAGAGAGAAAGCAAGAGAAAAGGGGTGGAAAAGAGAGAGAGAGAGAGAGGCACCTGGCTTTGGCAACATCAAGTGGACATATTTCAACCTGCAGCTTGTTTTTCTCTTGCGCTTCTCTGAGTGTTGTCTCGCGGGCCGGATTCAATCCCTTAAGGGGCCTGATCTGGCCCGCGGGCCGCCTGTTTGACACCTGTGTACTCAACGATACATGCTGTCCCTATGAATACATTTTTTCTCTCTTTTTTCTTTTAAAGCGATTTTAACCGGTATCGTTTGTAATGACTGATGTAACCATGATTTTTTTTTGTATATCGCCCAGCTTTAGGATTGAATCTTCTTCCTTAACATGATTTTAGTAATTAAATATTAAAATATATATTTTTTACCAAATTGTTCGAATGAGTTATTTGTCTACGTTAACCAAACACAACCTGCATTCTCCTAACAATGCGCGCTCATTTCTTGATGGGGAAAATATGGACAAGAGACCGGCATTTCCACACAGGGGCAGATTTAATTTCTTAAAGAATTTAGCTAAGTGAACTCCATCGAATTAGCCGAATTAGTGTCGCTGGAGTCTCTGACAAGCCTCCCCTCTCGATCTTCTGCCTTTCTCTCTCGACCCACGCCTTTTTGCAAGCCGGTGTGCCGGCTCCTCCCATGGGCGTGCCAGGAAAACCCCCCACGTGGGGTCCAAACACCTCGCCTTGATGTCTGGAGAAACTCAAAACAACACCGAACATTTATCAAAACGATGCCTGACGTCTTTCGTCAGAGTCCTGTTATCAAAATTCCCCAGCCAAAACATTCCGAATTTGGAACAGCGTGACCTGAAGCCCACTCAGTGAAAGTCTTCATCGCACTCGATAAATGCAACTTGTATTTAATCGTATAAAACCCTTCAATGACATATTTATTGTTGAAATCTCAGGCAATGTCACAATTTGGAGACGATTAATGAAGAAATGAGCAAAGTGAGAGCTGAACAGAACCAGCGAGAGGAGGAACTCCGGCACTGCTGCACACAGAAAGACCAAATAAGCTCACAGGTAATAACATGTGGCAAACATTCATTCGTTTTTAAAGGGACAGTGTATATCTTTTGACTTTTATGTCACCGTGTCGTGGAAATGAAAACAAGTGCTAAAAGCACAAAGAAGATAACAAACCCCGGCCATTCAAATGACAAAAGCCCAGTTTTTTTTTGTCATTTTTCATTTCTCACGTTGTAGTTAACTTCTGGACTTTGGAATTTCCAAGAAGCCGTATGTTTCACACGCTTGTGTTTTCCAGCTGGAGAGATTGCAGAAAGAGTCCGAAGAAGAAATTGCAAAACTCAAGGGTGAAGGTGAAGCGAGGGAGCTGGAGCTCAAGGCCAAAATCAGTGAGCGGCAAGCTGAGCATTCTTCTCTAATGGCGGAAAAAATGCAGCAGCTTCAGAAGAAGCAGGAGGAAGAGGTATCGTCAAATAGGTCAAGAATATTTAATAACGCATCCATATAATGCATTCTTTTACTGATACAGTAGACCCTCCGAACATTCGAGATACGAAAATACATTTTCAGGATGTCGAAAAATACCCGGACATCGCTGTAAGTTAGATTTTGTATCGTGTGCACCTTTTTTTGAGTATAGGACATGACTGTAGTGCTTCTTTCCGCCACTACCGGTGCGTGGCGCTGTGAGAGCTCACCCAGCATCCACCCCGAAGAAGAAATCCAGCTTCCTCTTTCTAGTTTGTGTGTAAACACACTGCACTATATCTCTATCGCGCTTAGAAATTTGACATTTGTTTTGTTTAAAATCTCCATTCAATATGGTTGGTGTAAAGTGTAAAGAGGCGAGCCGTTTCTTTTGAAATGAAAGTGGAATAAGAAAGCTCGATGCGGTTGAGAAAACGGTCGGAGCGCTTTTTTTCGGCCACGGAGGAGGACCTCTTGAAGCGCATCTTCCAAAAGTGAGTTAAAATCAACTTTATTTATCTTTATAGAGCATAATATTTTAGGAAATGTTTATTTTTTAGTACAAAACAATACAGGTTACCCATACGGTACTGTCTATATTATGTCTATACTATCTCCAGCACGCTAAGAACTATGTCATTTTCATTGTTAGTTTAATATCTCGTGCATCCATTCAATATAATTGGTGTAAAGTGTAAAGAAGAGGCGAGCCGTTTCTGAAAGTGGAATAAGAAAGCTTGATGCGGTTGAGAAAACGGTCGGATCGCTTTTTTTCGGCCACTTTTTAACCCTTGAAGCTCATCTTCCAAAAGTATGTTAAAATCAACTATCTTTATAGAGCATAATATTTTATTTAATTGTATATTTTTTAGTACAAAACAATACAGGTTACTTATACAGTACTGTCTATATTATGTCTACTATCTCCAGCGCGCTAAGGACTTTGACATTTTTATTGTTTAATATCTCGTGCATCCATTCAATATGATTGGTGTAAAGTTTAAAGAAGAGGCGAGCCGTTTCTTTTGAAATAAAAGTGGAATAAGAAAGTTTGATGCGGTTGAGAAAACGGTCGGATCGCTTTTTTCCAGCCACTTTTTAACCCTTGAAGCTCATCTTCCAAAAGTAAGTTTAACTCAACTTTATTTATCTGTATAGCGCATATTATTTTATGAAATGTTTATTTTTTTAGTACAAAACAATGCAGGTTACTTTTTCGAGCCTCAAACATACATTCCATCCGAAATATAGCACTGAAGCAACTTACGAACAAATCCAACTTACGAACGATCGTCCGAAACCCATCTTGTTCTTAAGTAGGGAAAAGTCTTGCACGAAGTACACAGTGCCTCGTACACATTTCTCATTAAATGTACACTTTCCGTAAACCTTTCCGTCCTGGATAGGGATGGGCGCCACCAGGCTGTAATTGCCAAAGACACACCACAGGAAATGGTGCCCCTACACCCATGGTTAAGGGATCCAACCAACCATGACTAGAGACCAGGTGGAAACATATGTTTGCCTGGATAGGGATAGGCGCCACCAGGCTGTAATTGCCAAAGACACACCACAGGAAATGGTGCCCCTACGACTTTTGTGGTTAAGGAATCCAACGAGCCATAACGAGAGACCAAGTGGAAACATATGTTTGCCTGGATAGGGATGGGCGCCACCAGGTTGTAATTGCCCAAGACACACCACAGGAAATGGTGCCCCTATGACCGTTGTGGTTAGGGAATCCAACCAACCATAACTAGGGACCAGGTGGAAACATATGTTTCCCGGAATAGGGATGGGTGCCTCCAGGTTGTAATCGCCCAAGACACACCACAGGAAATGGTGCCCTACAACCCTTGTGGTTAAGTAATCCAACGAGCCATAACGAGAGACCAAGTGGAAACATATGTTTGCCTGGATAGGGATGGGCATCACCAGGCTGTAATTGTCAAAGACACACCACAGGAAATGGTGCCCCTACGACCGTTGTGGTTAGGGAATCCAACCAACCATAACTAGAGACCAGGTGGAAACATATGTTTGCCTGGATAGAGATGGGCGCCACCAGGCTGTAATTGCCAAAGACACACCACAGGAAATGGTGCCCCTAAACCCTTCTGGTTAAGGGATCCAACCAACCATAACTAGAGACCGAGTGGAAACATATGTTTGCCTGGATAGGGATGGGCACCACCAGGCTGTACTTGCCCAAGACAAACCACAGGAAATTGTGCCCCTACGACCCTTGTGGTAAAGGAATCCAACCAACCATAACGAGAGACCAAGTGGAAACATATTTTTGCCTGGATAGGGATGGGCGTCACCAGGCTGTAATTGCCCAAGACAAACCACAGGAAATTGTGCCCCTTCGACCCTTGTGGTTAGGGAATCCAACCCACCAACCATAACTAGAGACCGAGTGGAAACATATGTTTGCCTGAAAAGGGATGGGCGTCACCAGGCTGTAATTGCCCAAAGACACGCCACAGGAAATGGTGCCCCTAAACCCATGGTTAAAGAATCCAACCATCGCTGACTTCAAGGTCTTTAAAGGGACAGCGTGTAATATTTAGTGCCTCCTAGTGGTACAAAAAACTTGCATTTAGTAAAAATAAAATAAAACATTGATTTGAATACCAAAATACATGATAGCAGGCTTTAAGAAAGCACACCAGATTCTGAATATAATGTGGAACGAGAATGGCATTGTGGGACGTAGTTCAGGCTAGAGCACAGGTGTCAAAAAGGCGGCCCGCGGGCCAGATCAGGCCCGCTCAGGGATTGAATCCGGCCCGCGAGACAACACTCAGAGAAGCGCAAGAGAAAAACGAGCTGCAGGTTGAAATAGGTCAACTTGATGTTGCCAAAGCCAGGTGCCTCTCACAAAGACACTCTACTTGTATTTATTTATCTCTCTCTCCCTCTCTCTCTCTCTTTCTCTCTTTCTTTACCCACCCCTTTTCTCCCACTCTGTCTCTTTCACTTTCTGTGTCTCTTTTTCTCTTCCTTTGTTGCTCTCTGTCTCTTTCTCTCTCTGTGTTTTTAACCTCTTTTGCTCTCACTTCCTTTTTTCCTTTTCTCTTTTTTCGCTTTCTCTCTTCATACCCTTCGTGGTTTCTTTTCTCTTTTCTCTCCTTCTGTCTTTCTATTTCTCTTTGGATTTCTTTCTTCCCTTTCTTTTCCCCCTCTCTCACAACTTTTTATCTTTTGTTTCTCACGCTCTCTCCCTCTCACTCTTTTTCTTTCTTTGTCCCGCTCTCTCTCCTTTTCCCTCCCTCTTTCTCTTATTTCTTTATCTCTCTTTTTATTTTTCTTGAATCTACTCGTCCGGCCCCCGACAGAATGTTTGTTCTATCGTGTGGCCCCCGAGTGTTAGGTTCATGTCCCCAACATTTTTAATAAAACGCTCTGCAATATAGGACAAAGAGAATCGGTTCTTTATAATTAGTTACTTTATTAATCATCATATTGAGAGCCGCCGACATTCCGTTGTTAGACATCTTTTCGCTCGCTCTGCCCTGCTTGCTGCGCTCTGGCTCGGCTCGGCTCTGGCTCTGAGAGTCTCCTCGAAAAACCTCCCTTCTAATATTCAGTTTTTGCCTTTGCTACGTAGAGTTGATTAGTCTTCTTTCGAAGGTCTGCTTTCCATCCAATGATGACAGGTGACCTTGGTCCTGGGAAACTCCTTTTTCCCAGGCTCTTTGGTGAAAAACAATCTTGAGTTATGGCATGAAGAGGTCATAGGTCAGGGTACATCCGTTGGTATGTGAGAACAAAACACAGTCTGTAAAAACACAACTCATGGCCCTGGAGTTTAGTTTACGGGCTGAGAACTCTTCAAAAATGGCTGAGAACACACATAACATATTAAATGTCAACTGTAGGATAAATACAACTCCATCATTCCCTCCTCTTTATCCTACAGGTGATATAATACTTCATTCAACTGTCACTTCGCAATACGATTTTCAACAGAGAAATCATGAACACAACAACAGTTGTTACACTTAGAGGTTGTCGTCATAATGACCAGGATCTGAGTAAAAATCATGAAAATGCAGAGACAGGCAATCATCATCAACATTTGTGTCATTACAATTTTCACCATTGTCATTTTTATGGTAATTGCCAGAGTCATCGTCAGCATCGGTGTCCGAGGGCAACAGAGCATACAAAGGTACCATCTTTGCCTGCATTGGGGCAAGAGCTGTTGTAATTAGTCTCATTAGCAATGTTCTTATGCACGGAATACAACAACATCCACACAATGTGAGAATTGCCGCAAAAACGGCTATAGCCATATATTAATATTTTTTATATTTCCCAAACGTATCTCCAAAACCATCCCACATTGATGTGTCAACTCCTGAGTGGTCTTTCATCTTGTTGTTAAGTGACCTGAGGCCTTCCAGGGCCTTTGTCAGACTTCCGTCTGCTGCCGTGTTGTTCGGTATGAACGTGCAACATTGGTCACCAAAGATAGAACAGACCCCTCCCTTTTCAGCCAGTAGCATATCAACAGCAATCCGGTTCTGGAAAGCCATGAGGGAGGTAGCAGAGAGTTGCTCGTGTATGGCGGAGAAACCTTGTTCTGTTTTGTTTCCTAACTTCTGCACATTGAAATGGATATAGTTTATTCTGTCAACATTTTTATTAATTGTACACCAATAACAAATCAAAGATTCAAAACCCGCTGCTACTTGATCTGCTAATTTGTATTCATCTGGTACGCCTCTTGGAACACCGATACTGTCGATGTATGTAGGATCATTGTCACTCCAGGCATAGGTAGACCTTTACTTTTCCATGCATGTGATAACAAGCTCTTCACAGATGTTAGCAATTCAGGGATTGTGGTGGCGGTTATAGACACAGGTAAAATAAGAGACACAGATGCACACAATCCCGTGGTATTGTACGGTAGTCTATCATACAACTTGTCTTCTCCACACCACCACCAGATGTCACTCCGGGAGAGTGGTTTAAATGTTATATTGACTGTCAACATTCGGTGACATTGTATATCATTCAGACTACACACAACACAATCATTCATGACAGCATGTGCCGCCTGCTCAGCCATTAGCAACCAGTTGTTATCTATCCTTGAAATTCCTGTGGTAACTTTGAACCACCCATTAATGTCTTCGACTGACATGCTTACTGATGTGATATTTGTTGTTACAGAGTAATTACTTAATTTTGGCTGATCAGTCGATTTCATACTGTCATTTACACACACTACGACCGGGAAAAAAGGGGTCCATGCCCGAGGACCAGGCCCATAACGTGAAACCCCAGCACGTGCTGTTAAAAAAAAATCTGATCCCGGAGGTCGAATTGTCTGGTTTGTAACGGTTATAGTCAGTTGTAAATTGCTTCCTTGATGCTGCAATTTAACCCGATTTTTTGAAATACTGGGCCTCAGAGCTGTCCCCTGGGGTCCAGTACTCCCCTGCTTCCGTTATAACCAAATACTCCCACCCTTGGAACGCTCCGTGTCCAAACACGTACCACCAGTACTCCTCCTACCCTTGCCCAGTAATATGTGTTGGCTGTCTCCCTAGACTGCCTCACTGGAACCCTTTTAAAGAGGTTATCGGTATGGACATCACAATGGTGGCATTTGGTGGCACAGTCACTGTCACAGAGTTGTTATAGGTCCACGATATTAACCAAGAGTGCATGTTGTGGCGTGTTTACTGGGGAGTCGGCACATTCCACTAACACCCCTGCTTATATTAAATTTTCAATCACTGGTTGTATCCCAGCCATAGCATCTGGCTTGAGTGGATATTGTTTTATTCTAGGGCGATGCTCTGTTTTTGGTCTGACTACTACAGGGGATGCCCCTTTTACAAGGCCCACGTCAGTAGGCCCCTGAGACCATAATTTCTCGGGAATCTGGTCAACAATTCCTCGTTCCTTTCCGGTTAAAAAGATTTGTCATTCTTGTTCTTCTATTAAGTGTACTTCTGACTGCACTGTCACCGACCAGAAAAGAGCCTTTCTCCTTTGTACACTAATTTTTCCAAGTCTTGCCATTTGATGCTCTTCTTTTTGCACAACGAGATATGCGGTACGCATCTATCCATAAGCCAGTTATGCTGTTTAAACAGTGACTTGAGTGGGTCAGGTAAGAATACTGCTGCTATGGCATACATTATTTTGTACACACAGTTACCATAAACACAAATCATTATTCAAGTAAGCACAATCAGTTTCATACTTATGAACAATTATTTTCCAAAGCAAAAACGCAACAGGATTTGCAATGAGCGTTCAAAAATTGGCATCTGAGCGTCCATTGAAGTTCCATGATTTTCATTTGTTTCCAAGAGGGCACTCGAAAACCACTCTATATTTTGCTCGAAAAAAGAACTGCTACCATATGCAATAATATTTTGTTTGTTTGTTTGTACATGATTCAAATTGAATCGTTTCTTCCGGCGCCGTCACGAATGGCAGCCACTCCAGCAGCTCCCGTGTTATTTTCGATTGTTCTCGATTGTTTGTTCTCAGCTCAGGGATGCTGCTGGAAATGTGAATTTCCCTTCGGGGATGAACAAAGTATCTATCTATCTATCTATCTATCTATTTGACTTTATGTCTGAATACTATCTTGGCCTAGTCACGCTGTTTGGTGTTGCTCAGCAGAGCTTTCTTCTTCACATTCAAAGGACATGTGACCTTTCGACCGCAGGCCCAACACTTTACGTCTCGCCGTGTGTGTTACCCCCACACTCCCGTGAGCTCGTTGTTTATGAGCGTAGCTGGGATGTGCTCCATATCACTCCCTTGGCCTCGCTGTTGATAAGCGGCACAGACAATGGATGACTGATGTCTTTGGCTCTTTCAGCAAATTAGTCCATGGCCTCTTTTTGACAGATTTATATGTCCTTTGGAGACTTAGAAAGAGTCTTTTTTGCGGAATTCACTGGCACTTGAGAGTCTCGTTAATTCCACTGTGCTTACGTAGTGGGATTTTTTGTAAATTAACCGGATTATTCAAATTTTTCTCAATTTAACTACTAGTAGACATTATCTTAGTTTAATTAATTTCTATTCATTTATTTCCCATGCAATTATTCTTAAATTAGCCCGATATGTCTCAAAATCAACTAATCCGTTTTTTCCTATGGCCCTCTTCAAGATTGATCAGTTTCTCATTGTCTTCTAAAAATGCTCTTCCATAGAAACCGTTCCCTTATTAACTTAACCAAACCATAAGTCAGTATTTGTTACACATTTGTTTATCACTTGTCAATCGTAACACTCATTCTAAAAAAATTCAGTGTGTAATCAATTGTCCTCCCAATTGTCCTTTGGGCTAAACTTGTCAAAATTCCAAACCCTCACACTAAACATCAAAAATCTCAAAAGATCAACAAAAATTTCTCAAAAAATGCCAAATCGAACTTAATGTCATAACTTCTCTAATTGTATTTTCTTCTCTCTGTAACCATAATCAATCTTTTATTGATTCAATATAGAACAATACATACTCGTCACTTATGTCTTGTTGAGTGTATTTATTTTATTTTCATAATCTTTATTCCGCGCAACAATCTTTGTCTTTACGCATTAGTCTTTGTTTTAAGCAGCCCTTCAAGATCCCCCGTGACCAAGGCTATACAGATCAACATGATCTGGTCCGACTATTAATACGTTTCTTTTTTCCTTTGTTTAAAGGAAACATTTCATTCATTGACTGAAATAGCTTCAGCTACGTTATTAATGATTTCTAATCTCGAATTTTCCTTTCTGTGTTAGTTTGTCGTCATTTTCAAACTTCTTTCAAAATTTTGATTATTTTATTGAGAGTAATGTATTATTTAATACGAGAACAACTAAGGAAATAATCTTTTTACGTCTTACGCCTCTTTTGAATTTGTCCATTTACGAACAAGAAGATTGACACTAAAATTATGGACCATTTTTAGTCAGCTTCATTGCTTTAATCGTCCTTTCTTTATTAAGAGCAAAACTACACGTCTTAAAGTTATTACCCTTTGCTATTCGCATTTTCAACGAAAAATGATTAGTTGTTCACTCAAATATTCTTTCTTTTTATACTATTCTGTATAATTATCTTGTATTATACAGTCAGTGTTTTCATTTTCCCGCTTACCTGTCCAAGACGCATCATTTATGCTGGGTACGCAACCTTTTTTTTTCCTTTAAATTTTCATTATCATTTAGTTTACTCTTTAACAAAGATTTAACGCATTTTTGAATTTGCTGTACGAGTTTTTATTTTCCTGCACGCCGATCTTAGCTAATGAGATCTCGTCGCTTCGAGATTACGTCATTGTTGTTGGTAATTCTTGTCGAGCGAAGGTCAGTCTTTTTATTAGACAAACGGCTTTTTTCCTTGTTCAATTCATCAAAGAGAGCTTACTTTTACGGCTCATTTGCTTTGATGATTGACATCACGAATTATGTTGTACTAAGATGTTAAAGAAAGAAGTACAGAAAGTAGAAAAATGGAAAAAGACAAGCCCGTTATTCGCAATCACCATCAACAAATGCAGAAAATAAATTAATAATTCGATGATCAAAACTGAATGAATACGCAGATATCTACTATATTTGTCACCGATTTATAAGTTCGATCTTTGTATCACTAAATTTCAGGGGTTCTGCCAAGATCTATAAATCTTTTAGCAAGCTAGTACACGGAATTCAAAATTCCTATCATATTATCATTATTGATAGTTCAGTTAAAAAAAATCATATATATCAGGGTGTCTCTTGCCCACTGCCTGATGATTGCTGGGATGGGCTCCAGCACCCCCGCGACCCTACTGAGGATAAGCGGTGCAGCTGCTGAGATGAGATGAGATATATATTATATATGTGTGTGCAGCACGGTGGCGCAGTGGCCAGCACGTGTGCGGCATTACTAAGGACCTGGGAACAGGTGTGTGTGTTCCAAGCCAGCCTGCATGCTCTCATTGTTACGGTTTACTTACCTCTTTCAAAAAAAAAACCATGCATTTCAAGTGGACTGACTGGTCCAAATTGTCCCTATGTGTGAATGAGCTAGTGAATTGTCTATCTTTGTGTGCCCTGCAATTGGCTTGCAACCAGTTCAGGGTGTCCTCCAATCGCTGCTCGATGATCGCTGTGATGGATTCCAACAAGATGAGATCTACTTATCATAGTTATGGTTCATACCGGCCGAATATGAACACAAAACTTTTCTGGTTCTCACCTGTAACGCCTTTATTGTTGACATATTCCTTTAATATCATAAAAATTGGTGTTTCACTTACCATCGTTCATCCCATTCAAATATCTTCATCATCGTTAGTAATGCTACTTTTTTTCCTCACCGTTCCTCCATTTTCTCCTCAGCGGATTATTGAGTCCAAATGAGACAAGAACCAAAATTCTGAAACTCAAAAACATCGTTAGAGCAACACTTTTGCTGTAAAATCAAACGTTTCCTTCCTTTGCAGTGTTTTCACGATAGTTCACTAATATATATATATATATATATATATATATATATATATATATATATATTTTTTTTTTTTAGTCTATAATATTTCTCATTATGGCAACAAAATAGTGTAGTTTTTGTATCACTACAGTATTTTTGTAGTCGAATTTATTATTGTAATACTTTGCAATTCTCTCATTTCTTGTTCTAAAGCAAAACAATATGTTATGTCTATGTTCATTTGCCTTCAAATAGATTTTCATCCTTTATATAATTTTCTTTTATTTTTATAGCTTATCTATAAAATTACTGTCACATGTTTTGACTATTTTTCACCAAATGCATATTACACAAATCTCAACTGTATGTAACATCTTACATGCAAATATTTCTGTGTAAATATTGTTTCACTATAACTTTATCTTCTCCTCAATTTAGTGTCCACTTAATTCCTGCGTCCTCATATTCACCTCTTTTTTTTTTTTTTTTTTTTTTTTTTTTTAATTATTCACAGCTTGCTCGGTGTCACGTGTGAATCCCCCTTCTAGATTTAAAACCATTATTCAACCCAGAAAAATAACTCCCTTTTTAATTAATCACTGCCAAGGCCGTGCTATGACCCATGATCTGACCTACTCAGGATTAATCAGTTTCTCGTTATCTATATCTATGTTTTACTCTGTCAATAAGGGGGTCCACTTGGCCTTTTAGCCATTGAGAATCGGGCGGTAAAACCCTACCCTCTTCACGGCTTCTCCTCGGAAGTGGGTAAATGGCCTGGGGGGTATTAGCGCATGTGAATGATATTTGGCATATTGTGGGGGCGGCGTGGAGCAAGGCGTATTACTGTGTGCCTGCTCTTCCTTCCTCAGTAAAGAGGCAGCAGCCATTAATCGACGCGGTTCACTATATGGCCCTGTATATTCGTTATCCTCCTTTTTAGGATACATTACGGTATTTCCACAAAGGTAATGCCATAAATCGCAAATGGTTTGCATCTAAACAACGCATTTCAAGTCAATGAAGATCTTCAAAAGCACTCTATAATGTGCTCCACTCTACCCATTTACTTACTCTAGATTTAAAACAGTTCAATATTGAAAAAGTTTTTTTTTTTCCAATCTATTGTATTAAGGTTAGTCTCACTTAATTTTCACCAAATTATCTCTCTTAATATTTAATTAACTTTCCCCTTTATGTTTCTCTCTCCCTTTTTTTTTTTTTTTTTTTTCTCTTTAAACCAATTAAATCTACTATTTTAGCTTCACCTATTTAATGTGAGAATGGCATCTATTTATTTATGAGTTATCTTACTCATTTGAATTTCACTCAATCCATTTTTTCCATTTTAATTGAAAGAGAAAAAAAAAGTATTTATAAACAATTTTTCCAATATTTTTTTGGTATAAAAATGCCCTTATCTCAAATTAGTGTATTTCAATTCACTCAATTAGATTTTTCCTATTCTTCCCAGTCCTTTTTTTACCAATTTTTTGAACTGAAAACAGGAATATTTTATCTTTTTCGGTATTATTCTGGCATTATTTTGATTTAACGCATCTAAATAGCTCATTTATATTTTTGTCTCTCCTTACTCTGTCCTTTCCCCATTTTAAGTCTGCAATTTAGTCTTGGTGGGTGTTAATACATAGGGTATTCTAACACCGGGTTATTTTCAACAAGACAACGATTAATTACTCATGTGGTAAGGCTCGCTCCTACCTTTTCAAGTGGAGCTTTCTTGCCTAGAAGCATCCACAGAAGCTCACTGTTGTTTTTGTCGGTGTTTTTTTTTTTTTTTTTTTATTAAATACAATTGCCTAGTGGCAACTTTATTTTCATTCGCTCTCTCTCAATCACACAGACGTCTTGTTTTTTATCGTGATCACGCTCTTACATCGCTTGTTCTTATTTTTTTTTTTTTTCCACTTATTTTCAGTTGACAGAGGACTCCGCACATCCTTGTGAAATTTAACTAACTTTAAAGCGCTGGGTTAGGGGAGTCCACGCCTCCCGCGGAATTTTAACTGTCTGAAAACTATTTACCTGATAGAGTCTAGAATTGTCAGGGTTTTTCTGTTAAGAATCTGCCCACCGTAATTTTCGTTTTCAACGGAGGATTCTTTAATCTTTGTCTCTGTTAAGATTTTATTCTTAATCTTTTCGACGGAGGATTCTTAAACCTTAAGAATCTACCCCCCCCCCCGCTCGCGAGTCAATTTCTTTTACCGGTTATCTACATGCACACAATGTTACGAATAAATTTTACTCACGATTCTCTAAGTCCTTGGCTTTCCGTCAACCGTCAGATCCCAGCCCGCGAGGGAAGGTCCAGTCCCGGAAAAAGGGTCTTTATGCTGTGGCCACAGTCTTTCCTGGATTTTCCTCTCGCGTCCTGGAATCATCTGGTATCTTGGAATCCGGTTTCGAAGGACCAATTAAATGTTAGGTTCATGTCCCCAACATTTTTAATAAAACGCTCTGCAATATAGGACAAAGAGAATCGGTTCTTTATAATTAGTTACTTTATTAATCATCATATTGAGAGCCGCCGACATTCCGTTGTTAGACATCTTTTCGCTCGCTCTGCCCTGCTTGCTGCGCTCTGGCTCGGCTCGGCTCTGGCTCTGAGAGTCTCCTCGAAAAACCTCCCTTCTAATATTCAGTTTTTGCCTTTGCTACGTAGAGTTGATTAGTCTTCTTTCGAAGGTCTGCTTTCCATCCAATGATGACAGGTGACCTTGGTCCTGGGAAACTCCTTTTTCCCAGGCTCTTTGGTGAAAAACAATCTTGAGTTATGGCATGAAGAGGTCATAGGTCAGGGTACATCCGTTGGTATGTGAGAACAAAACACAGTCTGTAAAAACACAACTCATGGCCCTGGAGTTTAGTTTACGGGCTGAGAACTCTTCAAAAATGGCTGAGAACACATATAACATATTAAATGTCAACTGTAGGATAAATACAACTCCATCACCGAGTTCAAATGAGTTTGACACCACTGGCCTAGAGCAAAGCTGTATTTTTACAAGGCCTCCCAAACCATGACTTAGCAGACAAGCATCCAGAGATGTAACTCGTCATACGCACAAACACAGCAAAATGTGATTTTTAGTGGAGAAAATGCCCTAAAGAATGACTAAAATAACATCTCCGTATCTCTCTGATTTCCTTTATCAGTTGCAACGACTGAACACCGAGCACTTTGTGGATTTATGCGGCGCCAGGAAATTAAATTGCGAACTGCAGTGTAAACTTGAGTCAGTCACCCGGGAAGTTCAGCAACTCAAAAGCGATTTCATCACGACATCCAATGAGAGAGATGAGTTGAAGCAACATCTCAGGTTTGCTAAAACTTTATTTAACCGGAGGACGTAACACTTCAATTTATCATTTAAAAGTTTTTGGTGGGGTGTGAATTGTTTTGCAGAAAAATGGAGACGGCGTACGACACTCAATCGGCAACCCTGCACAGTCTCCGGAATTACATCGGCCGGATCGTCTCGGACAAGGGAGAGACGGAGCAATTGAATGAAGCGGTCGAGGTTAGAAAAAAAACTGGCAATTTGGGCATTAAAATCGATTATTCACACATAGCCATCATTTCCGCTGTCAAGGTTAAACCCTGAGAAAATCGGAAATCAGGTAGTCGTTCCATCAGAGGCGCGTGCTTCCAAGATCGGCTCAGGAAGAAACCGCCCTCCCCGGATATTTGGGAACACAAACATAAAACAAAACATCTGATTGGTTTAAGCGAGGTCACATGAATACATGGAATGAAAATGTCAGGACCAGGACAGGAAGCAGAGAGCAGAACCCACTCGCGTGACGTAACTCACAGTTTATTGGGGAGAAGGGAAAGAAGTGCACACTCGATCCGCAGATTGTTAGTCTCGGGGAGTAGATTGCTCGAAACGCGGAAGTGGTCAAAATCAAACCGATCGTGGCGAGAGCAAAACAGAAGCAAAAACACAGGAAAAAAACGGAGATTCACAGGGCTTGGCAAATCAAGAGCAAAAACACAGGAAAAACGGAGATTCTCAGGGCTTGACGTGTCAAAACAGAGTTCCGCAGACACTCCGACCAAAAGGCGACTCACAGGACAGCATTTAAGTAGTGACAGGGAGCAATCTGTCAATGAGTTTCAGCTGGTTTACATGGGCGGGGCCAATTGGGCGCCATGGCAACCGAGGCAATATGATTGATTTAGACTGAAATCACATGTTTTATTGAAGTGAATAATGCTGGTCACAAGATGGCGTGTGAGCATAATAAATGAGCAGTAAGGAATCTTTGTCACACAAAAGGTACAATGCGTCACTGTGGAAGGAATGTTGGGTGAAAAGCTCTTCCCAGCACCAAAGCGAAGGCCATCTTGATTAACAGTGAGCGGACCCCAAGAGGATAAAATTGCTTCCCCGGACTTCCCAGCACCAAAACGAAGGCCATCTTGATTAACACTTAGCGGACCCTCGTTTTGCAGACAAATGGAGACAGCGTACGACACTCAATCGGCAACGTTTTGAGAGAGAAAATGACCAGGAGCACACGACGGGTTGTTTATTATTATTACTAACAGCAGATCGAAGTGTAACCAACAGGAGACGACCCCCATCCGAGTTGCCCCGGATCATTTTTACATTTCAACAAACAAATCAAAGACATCCTACTATTCCCCTATTGGCTATGTGTCATCTGCAGCTAACTTTAGCTTTCTCTCATTGGTTATCTTCTCCCCGCATGATGGCGTGTCGGCTCCTCCCCTGGGCGTGCCAAGGCAGTTGTTTTGTGCCCTACAATCTCTGGTCGTCCTACGTCAGCACACCCAGGCATCCTGTTATCAGAAATGTCCTACACAAAACATTTGCCATATACGCATTCCACACAGCCTGCCCTGACCTTTTATTGTACATTGAATTAAAGCACAGTCAGTAAATATCTTTATGACATTAAACTGAATATAATATAATAGTATATACCTTACCTTATTGTCATTGTTACAAAATGGGTTGAACATATTGTGACAACAAAATTGGACATGGCGCTCCAGTTTCACATTTTACAGTGAGGATAAAAGAAAACAGAGATCAAGGAACAAAGAAGATAAGGTCATAATTTACACAATATAAAGGAACAAAGAAGATAAAGGTTATAATTTACACAATGTATACACAAGAAATATGGGCATGTAGGATGTTACATACAGTTTTGGGATCGTATTAGTGCATGTTGTACATGTAACTTGTAGTCAATCGTATAAAATCCTTTACTGCCAATACGCCCTTTACGCATAAAAACAATCAATATGAAAATGTTATGCCTAATATTGTTTCTTTTTTTGTAGAGGCTCAACAAAGAGAAAGTAGCTTTGCAGAAAACTGCAGAGCTTTTAACCGTGAGACTCGACTCCATGAGCGAGATTGTCTCCCTTCAAGAAGAGAGGATGCTGAAGAAAGTAAGCATTTAGACATTTAGGTTACCGTTTTTTTAACACACGAAGCACGAATTTGTCATTTTAGGTTTCTTTCGATCCACTCACGGCCAACAAAGCTGAGGGTCTTCTTGTGCTTCACCTCTGGAGAGAGAAGGTCTTCAAACTATGCGTCCGGCTCCGTCTGAAAGACATCGAACAGCGAGATGAGAGGGAAAAACTTTTGTCGGAGGTGTCCAAAACAAAAGCAGGCTTGTTGAAAGTTGTGTGGTTTGGAAATTGAGGAACTTTCTTGGTTTTTAGATCGGACTCAGGGAGCAACAACTGCAAGAGGAGAAGCATCACGCGACCGTGCTCCAGCGCAGTCTTGATGCTAGGATGGCAGAGCTGGAGCAGGAGAAAGTGGGAAAGGAGGTGAGCTCCTCTGGTGGTACTGTGATTAGCGTGTTTAAATTGTGCGGCGCCCCCTATCGTGCAGTGTTCACTGTCTCTCATGCAGAGAAGCAGAAGGAGAACAACTCGGTGGCCTTAGGGTTGGCCACAGGTTCAATCATTGGCTGATAGATAGATAGATAGATAGATAGATAGATATTTTATTTATCCCCGTAGGGAAATTCATACTTCCAGTAGTATCCTTGTGTTGTTTATTAACAGGATGCCTCGGGGTGCTGTGTTGTAGTTTAGCAACAGCGGAGTGGATGACCTCACACGCTAGGCCAAAAGTTCGACGTCCCTGCAGCAGATGGAAATCTTTGTGCCCAGGGTTACACCACCTCGTGTTCACGTAGATAGCGAGTCCACCTCCTCTCCGCTTCTCGCAGGTTTTTGTGTCTCTGTCTGTCCTAATAGCGCTGAAGCTGCACATTTGTGTCCGGGATGCTAGACGTGAGCCACGTTTCCGTAAAACACAGCAAACTGCACTCCCTGTATACTTTGATGTTTTTCACCAGCACAGCCAGTTCGTCTGTCTTATTTGGTAGAGAGTTCACATTTACCATGATTATGGACGATACCAAAGGCTTACAACGCCGCTAGCCGCTTAGCTAGCTCCAGGTCTGCAGCCACGATAGGCCCCCTCATCACGCCGGCACGAGAATTCTTCAGGGCAAGGAGTTGATTCCTCGAATAAACGCATTTTTGTGCGTTAAAACCCATAACGATAGGATAGAAAGTCATCCAAAGTGTAGTTGTCAAACAGGACAAAAAACAAGATGGAAGCAGACACTTAAAACAATAAATCACGTGGCTGTGTCGAGCCTTACAACATTTTAGGGTGAAATCTCATGTCTATGAGTCTCTTGTGACTTTTAAGCATCTCTTGTTTGATTGCATCATATCTTGCTCGCGCGGAAGAAGACACGTGACGTCACACCCGATGCATTGTTTGCGGAAGTGCTCATGGATGCAAACTGCGTAGCGTATCTAGTGATTTGAAAGTGATTGTGCTACCGAAGGCAGAACAGTTTTCCCTCAAATATGACTGAAAACCAAAAGCCCACTTTCCCTCCATTGAAAGTTTTCCTCTGCAATGGTGTGTTGATGTCTACGTTACGCGAAAGAAAATGGAACCTGAGCAGCCGCTTTTGGAAAGGACGTCATTGGGCGTCGCCCCAAAATATACGCAGAGACAGAAATATGACAGAGAGGGAACGTCCTTTATTCAGCAATATTCGAGCCACGTTCAAAATTCGTCCAAGCGATGCTGGGCTTTTTATACTGTGTTCAACAAGATCTCGTGATGTTTTTCTCGGAATCTAAAGTATTTTTTCCGACCTCGGCTCGCTTAGTCAACAACTTGTGATTTCTTGCAATAACATCCTGCCAGACTTCCTGCAATAACATCCTGCCAGATGTCTGCACACAGTAGGCTATTGTCAACTCCTAGGCTGCTGATTTACAGTTAATCCACAACACCACAGGAGAATTAAGTATGAATAAATCGAAGATTCGCAAGTGGAGGAAGCTGAAAAACCAACTCGAGTTTTTATCTCTGTGTTTTACTTTGTAATCAATACTTGAAAATACGTTTTTTTTTTTTTCACATTTTTTGTAGCTGTAAATGTGTGTTTTCTTCTCAGATTTTGAAACAGGACTTGGCTCAGGCTGTCAAGGAGAACCAACAACTGAAAGATATGAGTCTCGGCTTGAAGGCTGTTCTCAAAAGTGCAACAGAGGCTTTGCATGGGTAAAAACGCTTTCCTGAAGATTTTACCGATACAGTTGTTGGCTTTAGAAAGCCTATTTTGGAATATGCTTGCTTTATTGTATCACCTACTTAAAAAGTAAACAAAATTCTGAACTGAATGAAGAGAAAGTCATTGTGGGAGGTAGTTCAGCGAATAGCATCTCAACATGTCCATGATACAGTGACGCAAATCAATAGCAGACTAGACTTTAATATAACGTCAACCAATAGCAGGAAACCAATCAACGTAACACTGCAAAGTTTGAATTTTATACCTTTTAGGTTACCTTATTTGTTAATGTCGTATATTGGGGGAATTGCCCTAACAAGGGGCCGAAAAAACATCTTATTCCACACCATGAAATGAAAATGACATAACGTGGGGTCTCTGTATCCCAGGGTTCCACTGTATCGGGCCAATATGTGATAATATTTAGAGTATTTACAATAACCCCTATGGTTGTAGGATCAAAAACTACAAATTGAAAATAATTTTAACCCCTAACATTTCTTTTAAAACCCAATCCAAGAAGTACCCAAAGTAATTTGAATGCTGTTTGTGAACTGTTTGGAGGATATGGTTCTAGTCTCTTGAAGGGTAACACTCTGAATTTTTGTCCCAAACTGAAATAATCACTGCAAATGCGAATAATATTGAGTAATCTGAGTAGGAACACCGGACATAGAAGGTTTTTATTCTCGCCTGAATCTTTTTGGGGCAATTAAATGCCAGCAGATGAGTGTAGCATGGGCATCTTAGCTGGGAAATTGGTGAGACAATAGCTTGAAGCCTTACCTGGTACATTGTCAAATATGATCATAATCTGAAAAACGAAACATTGTATTTTACACAATTTTCTATGGGCAGGCGTTTCCAAAATTGGCCATATGGATGATCAATTTACAGCGCTAAAACCTCTGTAACTTTGTATTTTACTTTGGCATTTTTTTTTAGACATTTTGATAGTTGTAAATGTCTGACTTCTCTTTGCAGAACTCAATCAATGATTGTGTACACTTGCGCGCAAAATATTATAAATATTACACTACTACTTTCTTGTTTTGGAATTTTTCAGCATGGGAATTGTATTGTTGAAGGCAATAATGTTAATGTGCTAAATTCCTTTATAGTGGTGCTGGATTATTTGACTATTAATTCCGCTATATTATATCTATGTGGATGTATTTATTTATGTTTGTATATTTTAGCACTATTTACATGAAAAATTTAAATCAGAAAATCATAGCATCACCTTGATCTCTTTAAACAGATGTATAAAACTAACTACTTATCTAACTGCCCAACTAACTACTACCTACCCACCTAAACGCTAAGAAACAAATTTGGACACCAATAGAATCATGGACACATTTTTGAGTTGTAACTGACTTGTTGTCCACTCGGCACGCTTTTCTGCGGGGATTTCGAACTAAGCCAAACAATCATCATTTGAACCGGTTACTAGTTTTCAGAGCTAAAGGAGGCAATGTTTGTGTTATTAATACAGGCCCTTAAAGGCTAATGCGGGCTATACACTATGAAAAAAAGCCTGCTTTTGGTCGAGAGTGGTGTCAATCAAAAGCTGAGAGGCTAACGGCCATGTTGGAAATAATTTTACGAGTCTGTTTATTTGTAAACGGTAATTATCTGGCGAAACAGCTTGATTGCAACAATGATGCAGAAATGCTTTCAGGCGAATTTCTTTTGTCTGTTGGCATTATCGTGTGTTTTGGAGTCACTATTTCACACGGTCTTAGATGTAACAAGTCCATGTTTGTGAAGAATCGTTTCATGAGTGGAATTCTACGTCGTTATAGTTTTCAAGTATCTTATTTCAGACAGATGTTGATGTTTCTGTGATGAGTACATTTTGGAATGGTCATTATATCTTGAATCCCAAGAGATTTCCAATGACATCTGGCATGACGTATTTCAGTGACCGGTGACATTGTGAAGACACCACCTTGCTTCTTAACAGTTGGTGGAGGGGTTATTAATCAATTGCGATTATTTTATTAGACAACTTAGTATAAAAATGTTGATATTATTAGTAGCATGACATTATAATCACCGGTCTGGACATCAAACCTCGGACTTATGCCAAGGCTGTGGCAAATAATAGTATTACAACGAATGTTGATCAAGTATCTGCTGAGCAACAGGTCATTGCTTTTATGCGTCTTAAAGGGATATCTATCAATGCTGAGGACATGGAAGCATTCCATTATCAAGAGTGTAGAACCAGCCTAAAGCTACCATAGTGAGGTTTGTCAAAAGGAAACGAAAACATGAAATCCTTAAGCAAGGAAAAAACTAAAAGGGACAAATGTTTATTTAAATGAACATTTAAGCAAAAAAAAAAACCTGACATTGCAAGACAAGCTCGATTTTTGAGGAAAACGAGATACAAGGAACTTGGACTTCAAATTGTAGAGTATACATAAAGTTATCGAGAAATGCAGGAGCTGGACAGATTTGCCTAAAGACCTGGATAGAGCAGTAAATACATATAATGACACTGGACAATCTCTGACAATGATGGATTCAAATGATACAATGGCATCCTGGACTGACAACATGGACACTTTTATTACAGATCATAATGAAAAAAATCTATCATAATATATTGGGCTATGGTCTACTGTAACTGAGCATCAGTCCAATTTAAATTTGATATTGTGAATTTCCAGATTCTTTGGTGGCGTGGCCGGGATAAATAATGGAGAGATTATTTGAGATATGAAAACGATTACAGGTTCAACTCGTATTTCAATGCGGCACTGTCGTAATCTTTGATGTTTCTGTTGTTCTCTGTCCGTCTCAGTTTTAGTGCGGAGTTCCATCGTAAAATAGCAGCGGTGGATGCAGCACAAGCAAAACTCAATAGTTTGGGTCCCAGGTTGAATTTCGCCAGAGGTCGAGTGGAAACGGTCCAAGGTGCCGTTACCGAGCCTATTTGTTTCTATTACCCGCCATTGTTGTACAGCTCAATGATTTTGCTTCACAGCTTTATTCATGAGGAGCGTCGCACTTCATAAAGTCCAGAAGACCAGCAAGCAAGAAGAACAGACTGCTGAAAGGTAGTCGTGAATAACTTTTCACCTCGGAGAGCCATCCCCGAGTCGCTCACCCTCCATTTCTTTTATCGCAGCTTCCAAAATTTACAAATGGAACTCAACTTGGTGTCCCAAGAGAGAAACAAGCTAGCTCAGGAGCTCAGGAGAACCCCGGAGTTGATAGAGAAAGCGTTGCTGGATATGAAGGAACAGCGTAAGTACAGCTATTCCTCGATTGTCGCAGTGATTGGGGACCAGGACCTCTCGCGAAACATGAAAATCCACAAAGTTACCTCGAGATGATCTCCTTACCGACTGAGAGTATACGACTCTCAAGAAAATAACAACTATAGCTCTACAATAGAATAGAATAGAATATACCTTTATTGTCATTGTTACAAAATGGGTTGAACATATTGTGACAACAAGATTGGACGTGGCACTCCAGTTTCAAATTTAAGAGGAGGATAAAGAAAACAACGAAGATAAAGGAACAAAGAAGATAAGGTTATAATTTACACAATATAAAGAAACAAAGAAGATAAAAATTATAATTTACACAATGTTTACACAAGAAATGTGGGCGTGTAGGATGTTACATACAGTATTGGGATCGTATTAGTGCAATAATCAACATTGTGCAAAGTGAGCATAGGCATACAATTTTACATCTGTATGAGGTAATGTGTTTGCAAGAGTTTCAGTTTTTTGTGCGGTGTGTGTTAAGGGTGGTAATGGCTCTGGGGAAGAAACTGTCTCTGAGTCTGTTTGTTTTTGTTTTGTGTGACCTGTAGCGCTTGCCGGAAGGAAGCAGGTCAGAGATGGTGGCCGGGGTGAGAAAAGTCCTTAATGATTTTTTCTGCTCTGCTGAGGTAGCGAGAGCAGGCAATGTCCTCCAGACTGGGTAGAGAGCAACCAACGATTCTCTGGGCTGTGTTGATGACCCTCTGAAGTGTTTTCCTGTATGCTGCCGTGCACCCAGCATGCCACACCGTAATGCAGTATGTTAGAATGCTCTCCACTGTGGCTTTGTAAAAGGACACCAGCAGCTGCTGTTTCAGATGATTTTTCCTGAGCACTCTCAGGAAATGGAGTCGCTGCTGGGCCATCCCTACCACCGCTCTGGTGTTCGCAGACCAGTAGAGGTCATCGGAGATGGGCACACCCAGGAATTTGAAAGAGTGGACTCTCTCTACACTGTCTCCTTTTATAATTAATGGTGCTGGGTTCTTGCCTTTCCTCCTGAAGTCCAGTATGAGTTCTTTTGTTTTTGTGGTGTTCAGTATGAGGTGTTTTTTCGAGCACCACGTTGTCAGTGACTCCACCTCATCCCTGTACGCCGCCTCGTCCCCTTCAGAGATGAGGCCGACCAAGGTGGTATACAAACACAGAACTGCATTAGAATGAATGGTCTTTTGGTTCAGAGCCCTTTTCGTGTTTGTCAACAAGCGTGTCGTAGCCAAGCATTGTTAAAGCAACACGGCAGAATTCATGTCAGTTTATAGCAACCCATTGACACAAAAAGATAATAGATCATAGTTAGGAACAGGTCAAAATAGCGTAAAGTATGTGATAGCAGCAAGATCGCGACTTAATTTTAGTCATCAACAGCAACAAAAAAAACAATGTTAATTTGCTAGATGCTGTCTTTTGAAGGTACTGAAAAAAATTAATTTGGCCTTGAAAGTGCTTTAAAAGTGCTTAAATTTGGCCATGAAAATGGTTGACGAATTCTTTAATAATCGGAGAGAAGGGGTGTCTTAGTTCCCAAGGATTGCAGTGATGCCACCACACCAGTTGATTATAATCGGGATGTCTCACTTTTCCTGTCCCTTCAGACGGAAACGAGCTGATGCAGCTTCGGGCGGAATTGGAACAGAGCCAAAACGAGACGGAAAAGGCTGTGTCGGGCCGAGAGCGGGTCCAGTGTGACCTACGGCGGGTACTGGACCAGCTGGAGGAAAGCAAGGTGAGGTTGGGGGAGTTCCAATCTGAGCTGCACAGCCACAAGGAGAACAGTGAGAAAGGTGAGATGGAAAGAGATGTCAAACATTTACAACTCTTTCAAAATGTCTAAAAAAAAATTGGGCAAAAGAAAATACACAGATACAGAGGTTTTAGTGCTGTAAACTGGTTGTCTCCAAATAGCCACTTTTGGACACGCCTAGACCTACCTTTAGGCAAAGCTTCAAACTATTGACTAACCAGTTTTCCAGCTAAGATGCACATGTTACACTCATCTGCTGGAATTTATTGCCCCGAAATGATTCAGGCGAGAATAAAAACCTTGTATGTCCCGTGTTCCCACTCAGATTACTCAATCTTAGTAGCATTTTCAGTGATTATTCAGTTTGGGACAAAACATGAGACCAAAAGTGTCCATATTCTCTAAACCACGGGTGTCAAACAGGCGGCCCGCGGGCCTGATCTGGCAACGTTCAGGATAAAGACAACACTCAGAGAAGCGCAAGAGAAAAACAAGCTGCATGTTAAAATATGTCAACTTGATGTTGCCAAAGCCAGGTGCCTCTCACAAAGTCACTGTACTTGTATTTATTTCTCTCTCTCTTTCTTCCACCCCTTTTCTCTCTCTCTGTCTCTCTTCCATTGTGATTTTCTTGGAAATGTGATTGATGAGAAATCATTGATATAAACAGTGTCCACAACTACATGATCGATTCTTCTATTTGCCTATAATTTGTCATGTCCTTTATACAAGGCAGAGGTTTTAGTGGTTGACTTACCCAAACTCTAATGATTACAACCTGGTAATGTCATTATCAGAACATAGTAATAACAAAACTTGTCATTTTTAAAGTGCATATCAAACTGATAGCCGGTCACACTAATCGGTACCCAAAAAAGTATCTCCCCGCTACAAAAAAATGCTGACCCCTGTACTAGGTAGTGTTAGGAATTAAACTATTAAAAATGTATCGTTTACCAAATTGTTCGAATTAGTTATCTGACTCCATTAACCAAACATCTCCTAACAATGCATGTTCTCTTTTTGTAGTTGTTTTGTTAGGGAAAATAAATTTGCCCCCTTGTGAAAATGTCGGCTATCCTGTTCATTTTTTCCTCAAGAAACGAGTGCGCATAAATTGTTGGGTGAATGTAGGTTGTGTTTGGTTAATGAAGTCAGATAACTACCGTATTTTCCGCACTATAGGGCGCACCGGGTTATAGGGCGCACCCCGGAAAAATAGTTTTTGGTCTATTTTTGACATACATAAGACGCACCGGATTATAAGGCGCTACAATGGGAACGTCGACAAAACAGTCAGATAGTTCCGTCCAACTTATTACCCCCTTAACATTCCCAAAGCTTGCAAATACGTGTCGAGAACACGTGCGGATGCGGTGTCCGTACGATGTCACTCAAATGCATCGTTCCATCATTCGGAAGGTTCAAGTCTTGGGATTCAAGAAATGCCAACCATTCCTTAGTTTCTATTTTCTTTTTCGCTCGCAACTTTACTGTGCATATGATGATAAACACTTGGAATTGAGTTGAATTTAAAAATAGACATTCCATTCCATCCATTATCTGCACCGCTTATCACAGAAACATCGAGTTCAGTCTGAAACAAGACACAGGGACAATATAAAACCCGGAGTAGCTCACCGAAGTCGTTGTGTTCATAATAATGTGCAGCCAATGTCCTCTTATATCCGTGAGTGTAGTAAATCCAGGAGAATAAAATATTTACAAATACAGAATAGAAAAAAATGCTTTCTGTATGCCGTCAGCCACGTGCTATACACATTCATCTTTTTCGGCCAATTGCAGGCTTTGTTTCGCCGTTTAAGCCAATGCCAGCCTGTAAATAATAAAAAGGATCCGCCCCTTGACCTCCGAATAACTTTAGCCAATAGTGATCGATTCAAATGATGATTGACACATTGGTTAGCCAATGAAACGCCGGTAAATACATCCCAGCATACACTGCGTACTACTTGGCGTTCGGGGGAAAATCTAGTCAGCGGCTGCAAGTTAGTTGGAAATTTTTTTAAATTGATCCATAAATAAGGCGCACTGTATTATAAGGCGCATGGTGAGCTTTTGAAAAAAATAAAGGCTTTTAGGTGCGCCTTATAGTGCGTAAAATACGGTAATTCGAACAATTAGGTAAACTGTACATTTTGATATTTATTTCCAACAGTCCGTATTTTGATAACCGAGGTTTACTTCAAGATCGGGTTTGGTTTTGTCTCTCTGTGTTTGAAAATTCCTGTCAGTCCTTTTTTGTGTCGGGTAAGAATTTCTGAGTGCATGCCCCCTACAGCCCTGAAGGAGCGTGTGCAGGAGATAGAAAGCCTCTATGCCGAAAAGCTTCGGGAGATGGAGCTGCAAGTCAGCGCCGCCAAGCGAGAGCACTCCAAAGCAGGTGGAGACTTCTTCAAACCGTCAAGCGTAAAAAGAAATATTTCACAGTTTTCAATTCATCACGTCGTTGTCTCACAGTTATGACTTTGCGGCAGTATGGTAGACCAGTTGCTGGGAAACACAGCGGCGGAAAAAAACATGAAAGCATCACAGATGTACCGGTACATCGTAAACAAAGACAAGAAATCGTGATCAACAAACAGATGGTGAGTGTAATGGAAATTATAGTTTGAATGTGCCTTTGTATGATTTTATCCTCTAAAGTACCATAACGCCAAAGATTATACCCTGGGTGCTGTTTGTATTCGTGCGACAATTGTATCCTCTTGGGGCCTGATAACTATTAATCAAGTTTGCCTTCACTTTAGTTCCGGGAAGCCTGCTCAAGAGCTTACCTCCCTTTCCACATTCCTTGACTTTACGCTGATGCATTGTACCTGTTGTGTTACAAAGTTTCACTTTCCTTTTTGTATCCTCTTGGGGTCCGCTAACTGTTAATCAAGATGGCCTTCGCTTTGGTGCTGGGAAGTGCTTTTCACCCTACACTACTTCCACAGTGACGCATTGTACCCTTTGTGTTACAAAGTTTCACTTTCCTTACTGCTCATTTAGTATGCTCACACGTCATCTCGCGACCAGCGTTATTCACTTCATTTAAACTGTGTTTTCTCTTTAAACCAATCAGATTTGTTTCATGTATTCGTGTGATTTTGCTTAAGCCAATCAGATGTGTTGTTTAATGTTTGTGTTCCCAAATAAATAAGTCTCTAACTATCTGTGGGGTCTATATCGACCTCTTACATGTCGTTGGAGAACTATTTACAAATTTGTTAAGGCTAAAAAAGACATTTGACATTTTTTTACAACTGCCAGTTGGAGAGGGGGAGGGGCCAGAAGAGGAGGAACTTACTCACGTCCGTCTCCTTGGCCGCGCTCCTAACTCTGGGAGGCCCTTCCCCCACCAACCTGCATTTATTTAGGCAGAACAATGACAGTAGTTGTTTTTTACGGGTAAGCTGAAGTCTGGATGTATCATTTTCCTCTTTACTAAAAGTCCCACAATGCTTTGGGGCATAAAAGAATCATGGATTACTTCAATGTATATACATGCACAAGTAATCAGAAAAGGAAAGAACTAATCCAACCATTGTAATCAGTATTTGGATCGTTCTGCATGGTTACTTTAAAATAATTGGAATATTAGCAAAATTCTGTTTCAAACCAGATTGTTGTCATCTCTCGCTTTATCAGTCTTCATACTTTGTGTCCTCCATGCTTCCCATGTTAAAAAAATTTTGGCATCTATTATCCCCGATTGCATTTTGCCGCAAATGGGGGCCAGCAGAGTCCATCTCTGCAAAGTCTCTGGTCCCCATTCATCCCGATAAACAAGTGATTACAGTATTTTCTGCATGTCTACGTATCCCCTGTCCAACCATCTATCAATGTGTCTAACAGACTTCAATTTCCGAGAGCGAATCAAGAAATGAATTTACTCAAAACGTGCAAAAAGACAAATCCGAGGGGGGAAGCTTCATAATGAGCCAACAGCTAGCAGCGGAAAGTGAGTACCGTGCAATTCTTGAAAAAAAAATTTGAGTCCGGATGTCTTTACTGCTTGATTGTGTCCATCCCGACAGAGAGACTACTTTTTGTTATGGAAGATTTGGGCACGCTCAGCTCTGCAGTGCTAAATAGCTCAGAAGACTTTGCAGAAGAGGCGAGAGAAGAGGACGGAGAACAGCAACTTGTGTTAAGGCCAGGCCAGTAATAGCATTTTTTTTTTACAATCCATAAAAGATGGACTCTCTTGACGTATGCTTCTCTAGTCAAGCTACACTTTTATACCCTCTCTGAGTAAACAACATGTAAATGTCAGCATTTTGTTTTTTATAGTATTTATCGAAAGGCTTTTGTAGCTGGAAATGTTCGTCATAGGATAAAATGTTACTTCTTAATATTGAGAAATAAATATACGTGCTTTTATATTAGAAGGTATTGAATCATGCTACCGTTTTGTCTTGTGAATTACTGTATATTCCAAACTATAATAATATACTATAAAACTCCAAAGTACTGTATTTATCTCAATTTTACATGATCTCGATTTTTACAAACAGGACTTTTAACACAGCACCTGATACTTATGTCGTGTTTTCATGTATTTGCCAAAATTATTTTGTTCTAGTAAATGTTGTGCATTTTATCGTTGATTTTTTTTCACTTATTTTGTTTTTGTCATGTGTTTCGTCGTGCATTTTGCTTATTTCATTAATGCATTTTGTTACACCTAAGCAGGGAACTGCAAAATGTGTTTTAGTGTAAGGATTACCTGTCTGTGTGGATCCCTTAACCACAAGAGTGGTAGGGGCACCATTTCCTGTGGTGTGTCATGGGCGAGTACAGCCTGGTGGTGCCCATCTCTCTGCAGGCAAACAAATGTTGTACATTTCGCGTGTTAGGTGAATGAAACGGAAACACAAGTGCAAGGATAACAAATGAAATATGGACATTTGTCACTGGCCATGTAAACGATTAACCCTTTCATTTCCATGGGGGCGTGGGCGCCCCCGTTTGACAAACGCGACTTAAATGCTCGCAGCTCCGTGACAATTGGGCAAATTGAATCAAAATAGCTCTTCAAAACACCCACAAGGTGGCGGCAACTTCCCACGATCTTAATCACAGGAATCCACGTGTGGCAATGGACCAATCACAGGCAAGAAATGACACACACGGGGAATAGTAAGTATTGCATTTTGTAAAGCATTTCTGTTATCCAACCAATAAAAAAACATTGGAATACTTTGAACATAACTTAATTAGTTTTGCTTGTAAAAGGGGCAATAAATTGGGGTCCTGATTTGCCATGCACGATTCCTGTCTATTCATAGGAGTTCATAGTTCCAGTTAATGTTGTCTTAGAACATGTTCAGTTCCAGTCTTTACTTTGTTATAATCCTTAAAAATCCAAGTCTGTGGTTTTTTTTTCCCATTTCAAACTGTTATTACATCGTCCTAACACGTATTTATGGTAGATATTGCCAGATATCGAAAGTTTAGGTTGTCCTGGGGAAAAAACAGGCCATAAGTAATCACTCATAACAGCATTTCTGACTCTTTCATGGCTGAATTAATCAAAAATTATAGTACTTGGTCAATAAAGTTTTTAAGGTAGCGTTTTCCAGTGGCAAATTGTATTGGGAAGAATTTCCTGCAACTGAAAATTTAAGCTACATATTCCTCTCATTTTACCAGAAACCTATATTTGGAAAGATTTGTCTCAAATATTGACACACAAATATTTTCTCTATTTATTCAAAATCTAAAAAACATATGTCCTAATAAATGCACACGCTTTCTTGTTTTAATCGGACTGGAGAATTTGTAAATTCGCCTTTGATAGTCCTTAAAAGTGCTTGAATCTGGCCATGAAAAGGGTTTATGGACCCTGATTATTCGAGGCTGTTTTGATGTCAATCAATGTAGAAATGAGCGAAAAATTATGAAAATATGTTGTTAGGTGTATAATACCACCTTTGTGAATCTCCATCGCAGAAATGTGTTTATTTTCCAGGCGATCAACTCAATTCCATTAAATCACTTATAGATCCGCTTGCGCAGCATTGCAGTGTTAGAGAAATTGAGAATAAATGCATACACGTTTACTTGCTACCAGTAGAGGCCGCTGTTGTCAAGGGAGAAAAAAACTAATCCTGATTTATATTTGACTACGTTTTTCCCACACGGGACTCAAATTAAAACTACAATTGTTCACGTCTGAAATATTTGCATTTAATTAATTAAGTTAAAGAAGGAGAGCAGGTACATTTGTGACACATTGTGCTTTTATGATCTTTTTCTCAAACCTTTATAGATGGTATTGTCATTTGTTCACACCAAGAACCTGTCACCAAATCTTGGAGCTTTCATATCAGAAGAGCGGTTGAAACCAGAAATCATGGCCAGGATAGCTTAAACCACAGTCCCACTTGCCAGACTTAAACCCATCAGGAGGGACAGGAACATAGCAGTGGAATCAAAGATCAAACTCATGCAAGCGCTGCTTACCTTCATCTTCCTCTACGCTTGCAAGACATGAACTCTCACGGCAGAACTAGAAAGAAAATCCAGGACATGGAGATGCCATGCTACAGGAAACATCTAGGCTGTATAGTGACTTGTTTACCTGACTGCCCATTTTGCACATCTGGTTAGCTGCTCCTCTTGCACTCCTTGCACTACTGTATAATACTATACATAGCCATAATTATTCAGTATATTATTAGTACTTCAATACTCCAACTCAATACAACATTTTATTTATATCAGTACATTCAAGGAAACTGCGGGTCAGATGTATCGACATTTCGTTCTGTATACACCTGTACAAGAATGACAATAAAGTAGATCTGAATCTGAATCTAGGCATCAACTACTTAGCCCATGTGACAAACCAAACCATCAGAGGGCCCATTGGACACTCCCAAGAACTGTTGTCAACTGTGCACATGCGGAATCTTCAGTGGCATGCTCAGGTCACAAGATCATCAGGATTGATCAAGATCATTCTCCAAGAGGGCAGAAGAAGAACTGGGCCTACAACATTAAGGAATGGACTGGTCCCAACGTTACCACGACCCAAGAACAGGCCAGGAACCGTAAACAATGGAGAAAGCTGCCCAGACTTAAGTCCTCATTAGTGCCCTGAAGACCCAGGAGGAAAAGGGATCTGTGACCCGTGAACAATGCTGGAGTGCTAAGTATCTCCAAAAGTCTGTGACACTCTCAAACCGCACACTGCTAGTGGAAGTTTGTAAGAGTGTGATTTATTACCACAAATAATCTACTGAAGGATTTTATACATTTGACTATGAAGGATTTTATTCGATCGAATACAAATGACATTTAATGCAAAAGATATTCACTGAGGCAGCACGGCGGCGCAGTGGTTTGCGCTTGTGTTCATGTCATGGGAACCTGTCGTGGGTTCAAATCCAGCTCCAGACTTCCTGTGCGGAGTTTGTATGTTCTCCCCGTGCTTGCGTGGATTTCCTCCGGGCACTCTGGTTTCCTCCCACATTCCAAAAACATGCATTTCAGGTGAATTGGCCGGTCCAAATTGTCCCTAGGTGTGAATGAGCGAATGAGTTGTCTGTCCCCGTGTGCCCTGCGATTGGCTGGCAACCGGTTCAGGGTGTCCCCCGCCCACTGCCCGATGATTGCTAGGATGGGCTCCGGCACCCCCGCGACCCTACTGAGGATAAGCGGTGCAGCTGATGAGATGAGAGATGATACTAATGTATTTATATTTTTTTGTTCGGTTTTTACTTAATGTTTCTCTGTTTTCACTGTAAAGCACTTTGCTACAACGAAAGTATTGTTAGAAAGGGCTGTACAGTATAATTTTAGGACATTTATATTTGGGACCATATTTTCCAGTCAAGGGGCAGCACGGCGGCGCAGTGGTTAGCGCATGTGCGGCACAGTTCATGTCTTGGGAACCTCCTGCGTGGGTTCAAATCCAGCTCCAGACTTCCTGTGCGGAGTTTGTATGTTCTCCCCGTGCTTGCGTGGGTTTCCTCCGGGCACTCCGGTTTCCTCCCACGTTCCAAAAACATGCATTTCAGGTGGATTGGTCGGTCCAAATTGTCCATAGGTGTGAATGAGCGAGTGAGGTGTCTGTCCCCGTGTGCCCTGCGATTGGCTGGCAACCAGTTCAGGGTGCCCCCTGCCCACTGCCCGATGATTGCTGGGATGGGCTCCAGCACCCCCGCAACCCTACTGAGGATAAGCGGTTGCAGCTAATGAAATAATAATGAGATGAGATATTCCAGTCAAGTCCTCCTTCTTTGCAAAATTCCATGCCAAAGTTTGTCGCTTGGCGTGACGGCGTTCGAGTCCCGTGAGCAATGCGTGCACAGAGAAGCGTGCGGGACTGTTGTGCCACCCAAAATTCAGGCCACGCTGAAGGCAAGGGGAGCAGTCATGACAGCGCACTCAAAGTTCATCAGCCACGTTGGTTTATTTTTACGGAAAATTCGGACCCTAAACCGCCACTTTCAACCCTGCGGCTTATGCAATGCGGCTAATTTATGCATTGCCCTAGCAGTAAAGGTAAGGATGGAATATATGTGTTGAGGAGAACTCAAATGTAATGTAACTTTGCGCTTTGTGCATGAATAAAACGAGCATGAAGGATTTTATACATTTGACTATAAAGGATTTTATACGATTGAATACAAGTTACATTCATTGAGTTTAATGCTGTAGTTGTTTAGTGACTGTGCCTTTATTCAATAAGCAGTGAAAGTTCAGGGTAGGCATGAATGGTGGAAGATGTTGTTTTACAGAACGGGACGTACTGCTGATAAGATAATCAGCACGTCCAGACGGAGGACGGCAGGCGTTGTTTCGAGAACAAGGCCATGATGATGTAGAGACGCTCGGTGTTGTTTGGAGTTTTCCAGACATCGCGGCGAGGTGGTGGAGCCCACGTTCGGCTTCCTTGGCATGGCCATGGGAAGAGCCGGCACACCATTTTGCGGGGAGACGTGGGCCAATACGGAGAGAGCTAAAGGAGTTCAGAAAAAGGCTTCACAGAGACTCCAGCGTCACTAATTCGGCCGTTTTCGATGGAGCACACTTAGTTAAATCGTTAATGAAATTAAATCTGCCCCCGTGTGGAAATGTTGGCTGTCCTGTTCATCTTTTCCGTCAAGAAACGAGCGCGCATAAATTGTTGGGTCAATGTAGGTTGTGTTTGGTTAATGGAGTCAGATAACTAATTCGAACAATTTGGTAAACGGTACATTTTGATGTCTAATTCCTAACAACCCTCATCATGGAAAGGTCAATCGAAAGGGGATGTTAACTACCATATTGGGAATAATTTGATGCGGAAATAATGTGGAGAAACCAACAGATTACAAGAAGTAACTTCCACTGATGCAGAGATGCTTTTAGGCGGATTTCTATTTATCTGTTTGCATTATTATGTGTTTTGGACTAAGTATTTTCTACAGGGTTGGATTCTACGAAATGTCCTTTATGTAAGGACGCCATTTTTGCATGGATTGAAAGAAGTTGCAGACGGCCAGGGGACATCATGGTGAGTTACCTCGGTTTTATAGTTTTCGGGTATCTTGTTTCAGATTGATGGTGATGTTCCCTGATGAATATATTTTGAAATGGTCATCGTATCTCGAATCCCAAGAGTTGAAATTTTCCCAAAGATAATATCGTACGGACACGTATTTGGAACGTTAAGGAGTTAAAGTTCCGCATATTATTAAAAAATCTTTCATTGTAAATATCTCATGTTTCAATGTGGGCTCATGCGGCTTATAGTCAGGTTCCGTACCATTGTTGGTAAGTTGAATGTGTTCGTGAGTTGCTTCAGTGCTGTATTTTGTATGTTTAAGGTTTATATAAGTATGTTTTAGGCTTGTATAAGTAACCTGTATTGTTTTGTACAAAAAAATAAACATGTCATGAAATAATATGCTCTATAAGATAAATAAAGTTGAGTTCGACTTACTTTTGGAAGATGGGCTTCAAGAGTGAGGCGATTTCCTACTCCGTGGTAAAAAGTGGCAGAAAAAAAGCGATCTAACCATTTTGTCAACCGCGTCAAGCTTTCTTATTCCACTTTCATTTCAAAAGAAACAGCTCGCCTCTTTACACTTTACACCAAATGTATTGAAAGGAGATTTTAAACAAAAACACGTCAAAGTTCTCAGCGCGCTAGAGATATAGTGCAGTGTGTTTACACACAAACTAGGAAGTAAAAGCCGGATTTTTTCTTCGGGGTGGATGGCGGGTGAGCTCACAGCGCCACACGCTGGTAGCGGCGGAAAGAAGCACTACAGTACTGTCCTATGCTCGGAAAACGCTGCATAATACAAAATCTTAGAACAATGTCCGGATATTTTTCGACATCCCCAATTTTTTTTTTCATATCTACCTTTTTTTGTAAGTCGACTGGTAAGTAGGGGAGCGTCTGTAGTTAAGTGGTGTAATTTGATAAAATCCATATATAGGAGCAATCTTGATAAAAATGAGCTGTACCTACTAAGGACAGAGTAATTGTGTTCCATCGAGTAAGGTCAGATTTGTACTGTTCTAGTAATGTTTGAAATTTGCGAGAGAATAATTATACGGGTGACTTCGTCACACTTATGCCAGCCAAGATATTTTAGACGTTTTCTTAAAAGGTTACATTTTTCTCTTGCTTGTGTTGGGTTTTTAAAATGTGTCACTGATTATGTTGTCACTATCGTCCGAGTTTTCCTACTTTATTGGTTTATGATATAATCATCATACGATTTATTTAGTTGTTATTGTCGGGTCTCAATTGACCTCTTACATGTGGGAGGGCTATTTAAAAATAGGCTAATGCTAAAAAAGATACACCAGGCATTGGACTTTTTACAACTGCCAGTTGGAGTGGGGGAGGGGCCAGGAGAGGAGGAACTTACGTCCATCTTCTTGGTCGCGCTACTAACTCTGGTGTCCTTCCCCCCTACACTGTATTTTATTTAAGTCACAACGGGTAAGACAAAGAAAGGAAAGAAACGCCCCCTTTGGGCAGTACCAATCTTGAGGAAATACACCCAAGCCTACTTTACAGTTATAAATGCACATCATATTTATCCACATATTTTAAAGAAGAATATACCGGCTGTATTCATATGAATGTAGTTATTTTTTCATTTGAGTACTTTCCCAGAAATGGTCTTACCTTATACAACTTTGAATATTCAGCTGTCTGCAGTTCTTCCACAAAGTTTCCTTATTTTTGCATTTATCTGAGTTCTGAGTGTCTGTTAGTGCTGCGTGATCCATTTTTTTGTAAATCTCTCTATAAGAGAGGGGCAGATACATTTTTGCGTGCCTTTGTCGGGATAACGTATCTTTGATCAATTGGTCAGGAGTGCACTCTGTTCTCATTTTTATATTGTAACTGTTTCTCCCCAGTCTCTGTTTATTCTGCGTTCGAATACTCGGTCCGGTCCCGGGAATTGAACATGCGGCGAGACAAGGATTGGCCAACGCTTGTTATTACTATTATCAGTGTCCAGGGTTGGGTAGGGTTACTTTAACTGGATTACTTTCAATGACTTTTGGATTACTCCAATACCAAATATGCTAATAAAACACAAAAGAAACTAAATATGAATTAAAGTACTCAATTTTTTGCAGGACTGGGGAGTAACGGAATACATGGAACGGCAAAAATGATGTCGGCAAGCTGTTAGGATTTATTTTAATTTTGTTTCTGTCGCGTTTTATGTTCGTTTTGCCGGAGATCAAAGAGATCAAAGCCAGGAGAGAAAGCTTACCAGGTGTTGTGAGTCATCATTTTATTCATATTGAGTTTCTTTTGTCTTTTATTAGCATATTTGGTTTTGGAGTAATCCAAAAGTAATTGAAAGTAATCCAGTTAAAGTAACCCTACCCAACCCTGTCAGTGTCTGAAATAACGTCTGCCCGCATGCCTGGGGCGTTTATCTTTTACTCCGTCCAACTTACAAAATGTCTCCGCCCTGGTGGCCGCAAACGTTTCAAAGAAGAAAAAAAACCCGAAAAATTACTTTTCAAATCAAACGTTTGCTTTATTCCGTTTTTGAAATATTTGTTCGGTTTGGAAATTTCGGAATTTCGGTTCGTTTGGCAAATTGCATACTCGGCTGCCAATCAGAAGCCCGCATCGAATAACTTCCTGCTTCCGGACTTTCCTGAGCGTTATTAGGTCGTGCATTTGCATATCATTTTGCAAAGTAACGGGAGATGGACGGACGGGTCGGTGCAGCGTCTGCCGTCATTCGGACCCTGTACCGGTCCGTCGTGGTGAAGAGGGAGCTGAGCCGGTCGATCTACGTTCCTACCCTCACCTATGGTCATGAACTTTGGGTCATGACCGAAAGAACACCATCCCGGATACAAGTGGCCGAAATGAGTTTCCTCCGCAGGGTGGCTGGGTTTTCCCTTAGAGATAAGGTGAGAAGCTCAGTTATCCGGGAGGGACTCGGTGTAAAGCCACTGCTCCTCCGCATTGAGAGGAGCCAGTTGAGGTGTGATAGGTTGGTCGTTTTGGTTGTAAAATTTCTCAATTCACTGTGTGAATATAATTTGTTTTTATATTCCTAAATATAAAAACAATCTTTCACACACACACACATGAAGTAAGGTTTCAATAATCAGTCTAATTGCATCTCTTGTACGTTTATCAGTTTTGTACTCTTTTATTTTGAAGTCGCATTTCCGGTGTATTTATCTGTTTCCTGTGTGACTAAAGTCAACTAGACACACGGGGGCGAGCAGTGTGGCCGGGACACTCGCCCGAGGTGGTGGCCGATGGGCCACCGGGAGTGCTATTAAATTTATTTACCTTGATGCTTGTTTTTATTTGAGTAATTCTGCCAACATAGAGTTTATATAAGTTTTAACTTTATCAATTGGCTCGGGCATCTAATAAGGATACCTCCTGGACGCCTCCCTCGGGAGGTGTTCCGGGCATGTCCCACCGGCAGGAGGCCCCGGGGGCGATCCAGGACACGTTGGAGAGACCGTGTCTCTCGGCTGGCTTGGGAACGCCTCGGGGTCCCGTCGGATGAGCTGGTGGAGGTGGCTGGGGATAGGGACGTCTGGGCTTCCCTTTTAACGCTGCTGCCCCAATGGATGGATTTTGGTACATACCTGTCAAGCTGTACGTTTTTGCCGTACAAAGTACGATTATTATGCATTTTAAGACGTGCACGACGTACAAGGAAATCTGTACGGAAAAACGCAAATTTGTCAATGATGGGTACCATCCGGTATACACCGACTATCACCAAAGGGCAAATCAATCGAGTCAAACGAGTTCGCCGCGGTAGCCTCTATCTCTCTCGTTTTCCAGCGGTTTGATGCTACTGTGCGTATGCGTCTGCAGCCTCCAATTTCATGTGGCACTTATGTAGTGAAAGGAAGTCCGTCTCTTTTTAGAGAAGCGGCTTTTTCGGCTCAACTCGTTCAAGAGAGCCGGCTCTCCAACGGCTCACTTGCATTGATGCATTATATTACGTATTGTGATGTTGTATAAAGAAGTTAAGAAAAAAAAAGGAAGTATAAAAGGAGAAAATGAAAAAACGGGTTTGAGGTTATCCCTTTAATAAGTATATTACCAACAATAATTGAATGCAGAAAATGAATTCTTGATTTGAATAAGAAAATTCTACTTAATTCTATTTGCATGTATTTTTTCCTTCTAAAGTGAACATCCAAGCGACTTCATTTTTGAACCTTTTTGATACTAAACCTCATTCATTAACGAAACACATGTACAATATAACATATTAAACTACATAAATAAACACGTTTGAAAAAAAATATGGTGTAAGATTATTTTGTATCTTGTAAGGGAAAATACGATAGTTTGTAAGGGCATGGAGCCCTGGAGCGCGACAGACAAGAAGAAAGATTCAAAAGAAGCTAACCAAATCGATGACGCTCCAAAACGTAAACGTGCATTAAAAGCATGGCGGAAAGAGGAGTTCACGTGGCTTGTAGCAGACGACGCAACGCAAAACATTGCACGAATGAAGATGAGTAAATACAGGTACATACTGAGTTTCAGACGCTGCTATTATTCCTTTTGCAGTGTACCAGTGTATTATTTTTGTCAGTTGACAGTAAATGTCGGCCATTCCTTTTGTTGACGCGATCATTGCATGCACGGGCGAGTATGACTGTAACTAGGTTCTGTGTTTTAAGTCTGCTCCATATAACACCGCTTCCTATTGAGGCCACCCGGCTCCCTCGGGGCTCACAACTCGTGTACGGCCCTGGATTATAACAAGCAACCACCAGGCTTGGGTAGGGTTACTTGAACTGGATTATGACTTTTGGATGACTCCAATACCAAATATGCTAATAAAAGACAAAAGAAAATAAATAGGAATAAAATGATGACTCACAACACGTGGTAAGCTTTCTCTCCTGGCTTTGATCTCCGGCAAAACTAACATCAAATCAGGGTTGGGTGGGATTACTTTAAATGGATTACTTTCAATGACTTTTGGATGACTCCATTACCAAATATGCTAAAAAAAGACAAAAAAAAGTAAATATGAATAAAATTATGACTCACAACACGTGGTAAGCTTTCTCTCCTGGCTTTGATCTCTGGCAAAACCAGGGTTGGGTAGGGTTAATTTAACTGGATTACTTTCAATGACTTTTGGATTTCTCCAATACCAAATTTGCTAATAAAAGACAAAAGAAACTAAATATGAATAAAATGATGACTCACAACACGTGGTTAGCTTTCTCTTCCGGCTTTGATCTCCAGCAAAACTAACATCAAATGCGACAGAAACAAAATGAAAATCAATTCAAACAGCTTGCCGACATCATTTTTGCCGTTCCATGTATTCCGTTACTCCCCAAGCCTGCACAAAATTTTGTATGATGATCTTTATTTCTTTCTTCATTTTGTAAATACGCTTTTATTAATCGGCGACAGACTGCAGTCACAGTCTTGTTCCGCAGAAAGACTGAGGAGATAATTTCTTCCTCATGCCATGAGGCTCTTTAACTCCACCTGGGGTAGTAAATATCTCTATCTAGACATCTACACATTTCTCTAGACATCTACACATCAAGACATCTATCTATCTCTCTATCTAGACATCTATTCATCTATCCTTTTAGACATCTAGCAAACTATCTAGATATCTATTTATTTATCCATCCAGACATCTAGCGAACTATCTAGACATCTATTTATTTATCCATCTAGACATCTATCTAGACATATATCTAGACATCTACACATCTATCTAGACCAGACATGGGGACTTGAGACTTAGTGACTTGGACTCGAGTCGACTCGAGTCGCTGTTTTTATGACTTGTGACTTGACTTGGACTTGGCAATCTAAGACTCGGGACTTGACTTGTGACTTGACTTGCCCAAGAAAAAAATACTTGGGACTTACTTGGGACTTGAAGGTGAAGACTTGAGACTTACTTGAGACTTGCACATGTGTGACTTGGTCCCATGTCTGATCTAGACATCTATCTATCTCTATCTAGACATCTAGACATCTATTTATCTATCCTTTTAGACATCTAGTGAACTATCTAGATATCTATTTATTTATCCATCCAGACATCTATCTAGACTATATCTAGACATCTACACATCAAGACATCTATCCATCCATCTAGACATATATCTAGATATCTATCCATTTATTTAGACATCTATCTAGACATCTATCTATCTATCTATCTAGACATCTATTTATCTATCCTTTTAGACATCTAGCGAACTATCTAGACATCTTTTTATTTATCCATCTAGACATCTATCTAGACTATATCTAGACATCTACACATCAAGACATCTATCCATCCATCTAGACATATATCTAGATATCTATCCATTTATTTAGACATCTATCTAGACATCTATCTATCTCTATCTATCTATCTAGACATCTATTTATCTATCCTTTTAGACATCTAGTGAACTATCTGGATATCTATTTATTTATCCATCCAGACATCTAGCGAACTATCTAGACATTTATTTATTTATCCATCCAGACATCTAGACATCTATCTAGACATATATCTAGACATCTACACATCTAGACATATATCTAGACCTCTAGACATCTGTCTAGACATCTATCTAGACATCTATCTATCTCTATCTATCTATCTAGACATCTATTTATCTATCCTTTTAGACATCTAGTGAACTATCTAGATATCTATTTATTTATTTAGACATCTATCTAGACACCTATCTATCTCTATCTATCTATCTAGACATCTATTTATCTATCCTTTTAGACATCTAGTGAACTATCTAGATATCTATTTATTTATCCATCCAGACATCTATCTAGACTATATCTAGACATCTACACATCAAGACATCTATCCATCCATCTAGACATATATCTAGATATCTATCCATTTATTTAGACATCTATCTAGACACCTATCTATCTATCTAGACATCTATTTATCTATCCCTTTAGACATCTAGGGAACTATCTAGATATCTATTTATTTATTCATCCAGACATCTAGACATCTATCTAGACATATATCTAGACATCTACACATCAAGACATCTATCCATCCATCTACACATCTATCTAGACATCTATCCATTTATTTAGACATCTATCTAGACACATATCTATCTCTATCTATCTATCTAGACATCTATTTATCTATCCCTTTAGACATCTAGGGAACTATCTAGATATCTATTTATTTATTCATCCAGACATCTAGACATCTATCTAGACATATATCTAGACATCTACACATCAAGACATCTATCCATCCATCTAGACATATATCTAGATATCTATCCATTTATTTAGACATCTATCCAGACATCTATCTATCTCTATCTATCTATCTAGACATCTATTTATCTATCCTTTTAGACATCTAGTGAACTATCTAGATATCTATTTATTTATCCATCCAGACATCTAGACATCTATCTAGACATATATCTAGACATCTACACATCAAGACATCTATCCATCCATCTACACATCTATCTAGACATCTATCTATCTACATCTATCTAGACATCTATATCTATCTAGACATGTATCTATTTAGACATGTATCTATTTAGACATCTATCTATTTTATCTCTATCTATTTTATCTATGTCTATCTAACTCATTCCATGCCAAACAATTCTCTGGATACAGGAAGCAAACCTAGGTGGTGGGGGCTCCCTAGATGTCAAGTCCAGTCACGTTAAAATAGTCTCAAAGGCCTGCAGAGGCCGCAGTGACACCATCCCCTGATCTGAAACCGACATGCGGGCAAGGAAAAACTTTAACAGAAATCTTGAGAAAAGGCCTTACAAGTGGTCATCCCTCCTCCTGGATAACCAAGGTGCCATCGTTTTCGAATTTGGTAACAATACTCAAAACATCGTGAACATCGATAAGAAAAACATAGGTAATATTTAAAAATTGTCCATAAAGTCCACGTGTGTGGACAAAAATCTGATCAAAGCCATTCCTGCCCGCTAATGGTGATTTTTCACACTGAAATCATCCCCAGAGGCTTGATACTCACTGATATTTTTATGTTTTGGCATTCATGGACAATTCTTCTGAAACCGTATTTATACGTTATGGCACCGAACGAGTTAAGGGTTTTCAAATCGTCTGTCTTTTTCCACGATACAGCCGCATTTCTGATTTATTTCCTGACACATCATACTCTTCGTATAGCCGGAATTGTATTACTCTCCTAATCTCACGGAACAGGCAGCACAGCGGCAATAAACAAGCCAATAAAGCGCTCTCAATTATATTCCAAAAGTCTTTACCCTTCCCATTAACTTCATTCCTCAAATGAAATCATATCCCATACAGCAGGGATGTCAACCAGGCGGCCCGCGGGCCGGATCAGGCCCGCTAAGGGATTGAATCTGGCCCGCGAGATAACGCTGAGGGAAGCGCAAGAGAAAAACAAGATGCAGGTTGAAATATGTCCACTTGATTCTGCTTCTCACAAATGCTTTACTTGTATTTCTTTCTCTCTCTCTCTCTTCCTCCCTTTATGGCTCACTCTCTATCTCTCTCTCTTTCACACTCTTCATCTCTCTTTTTCCCTTTTTTGTTCCTCTGTCTCTTTTTTTCTGTGCCTTTTTTACCTTCTTTTGCGTTCTCTTCCCTTTTTTGTTTTCTATTTCTTTTCTCTCTTTCTCCCTTTATCTCTTTCTATTTCTCTTTAGATTTCTTGGTTTCTCTGTCTTTCTTTCAGCCTCTCTCTTACTCTTTCTCCTTTTTTTCTCACATTCTATCGTTCTCCCTTCCTCTCTTGTTCTTTCATGAAAAAACATAATTTTGGATACTTTAAAGCCCGTGTGTCAAACCCACGGCCTTGTCTTTTTATTTGACCTGCAAGACAGTGCCGAGAGAAGCACAAGAGAAAAATGAGCAGCGTCTCATTAACCACTCACAAAGCATTTAGCTGTATTTGCTGACTACTGTCACAATTGCCACAGCAGTCTCGTGGTTAAGATTTAGCACTTTTTTTTTCTTTTATTCTCTTGTTTCTTTCCCCTGCCTTTTTCTCTTTTTTCCTCCTACGTTTTAATATTTCTTCTTTTTCTTGATTTTTTTCCTGCTTTTTTCATCTTCATGTTCCTTTTTTTCCTTTTGATCTTTGTACATAAGTCCTAACGCCCTTGATAGGCATGCATGGCTGACTCCACTGTCAGTGTGTGAGTGTGTGTGTGTGAATGGGTAAAGTGGGATGCAGTTATGTTACCAACAACCATTCCTTCTGCCCTTCTTTCTGTCTTTCATTAATTTTTTTCTTTTTTAAGTCCCCTTATTTATTTTACTCATTCTTTTTCCTCTTTAATTCTTTCTCACTTTCATCTTCCCTTTCTTTCCTATCTCTATTTCTTCTCATCTTTGTTCTTTTTCACTTCTTTCTTTCTTCTTATCTTCTTTCTTTTAACCTTTTTTTATTCCATTCTTTTTTTCTTCTCTTCCTCTGCATTTCTTTCTTTATTTCTCTTTACTAGCTTTCTTTGTACCTTCTTTCTTTCCAATTCATTCCTTCTTCACTTCTTTCTTTTTTCCCTTCCTCTTTCATTTCATTTTTCGCTTCCTCTCCTTTCTTTCTGCCCTTCATTTTTCCTTTCCTTCTCCCCTTCTTTTTTCATTTATTTCTTCCCTTTCTTTGTACCTTCTTTCTGTCTACTTCCCTTCTTCATGTCTTTCTTTCTTCCCTTCCTCTTTCATTTCTTTATTCCCATCCTCTTTTCTTTCTTTCTTCCCTTTTTTGTACCTTCTTTCTGTCTACTTCCCTTCCTCTTTCATTTCTTTATTCCCATCCTCTTTTCTTTCTTTCTTTCCTTTCTTTCTATCTTCTTCCTGTCTACTTCCCTTCCTCTTTCTTTTTTATTCCCTTCCTCTTTCATTTCTTTATTCCCTTCCTCTTTTCTTTCTTTCTTCCCTTTCTTTGTACCCTCTTTCTGTCTGCCTCCCTTCCTCATTTCTTTCTTCCCTTCCTCTTTCATTTGGTTTTGGCTTCTGACATGTGACCGGGAGGCGGGGTTTGTTGGCAGTCTACAGAGAGAGCTGCCAACGGTAAGACACATCTTTTGGTGCTCCACAAAAGAAGTTAATTTTAAACAATAAAACCACAGCTGACAAATCTCTCAACATGCTCAGTAATGTGATTGATGTTGGCAAGCTGTTTGGATTGATTTTCGTTTTGTTTCTGTTTTACTAAAATGTTAATTCCCCTTGTAGAGATCAAAGAAATCAAAGCCAGCAGAAAAGCTAATGTTGTGACTCATTTCATCTGCAGGTAAATTGTATCCGTTTTTATACTCATTATTGTTCTTATTTCTATTTTCTCTTATATATTAAAAAGGATGATGTTGGTTAAAATTCAGACTAAAGAAAAATATGTTGCATTCATTGTCAACGTTAAAAATCCACTACACGATCTCTTGTTAAAAGGGATGTGAAAATGTATTGTGATATTCTAAAATGTATTTTTATGTAAATTGAAAAGAAAGCTCTTTGATATGCTTTGTTGGGCAGTCTACAGAGAGAGCTGCTAAAGAGATCAAAGCCAGCAGAACAGCTAATGTTGTGACTCATTTCATCTGCAGAAACTGTGATAAAAACCTCATCATCCAGTCCAGCGTGAATGTGGATCTTTGGTGGGACAGGTACACCGCGGTTACACATATTCTTTCCTTTTTAAACTATTCTATATATTACTTTGTATTATATACTGCAATATATTTTTTACTCTATCCTTTTTATTCTTTTAAATCTATTATTTTATCATTGTTGATAAAATTGTGGTTAGCGCTTGTGCGGCACAGTTCATGTCATGGGAACCTGTCGTGGGTTCAAATCCAGCTCCAGACTTCCTGTGCGGAGTTTGTATGTTCTCCCCGTGCTTGCGTGGGTTTCCTCCCACGTTAAAAAAAAAACCCCATGCATTTCAGGTGAATTGGCCGGTCCAAATTGTCCCTAGGTGTGAATAAGCGAATGAGTTGTCTGTCCCTGTGTGCCCTGCGATTGGCTGGCAACCCGTTCAGGGTGTCCCTTGCCTACTGCCCGGAGATGGCTGGGATGGGCTCCAGCCCCCCCGCGACCCTAATGAGGATAAGCGGTACGGCTGATGAGATGAGATGTTTATGGTTTATACTGGCTGAATAAATAAATACAATACTGTAAATTCTATGGGTGGGCAAAGCTCGTTGGCGGGTGGGCACTGCCCCCTTAGTAACGCCCCTGACGGACGCATCGATAGTTTTTTTTTTTTTTTTTTTTTTTCTCTTCAAAATGTGAATGGAGGGTGTAGAGGCGCACACGCGCACTGCAGCGAGCGGGCACTCAAGTTTGGGACCTCCTCTCGCTTCTTTTTCCTCTCTCTGCGTCATTCGAGCGCTCTTCGCCCACGGAGCAGGAGCTCTTCTCCTTTTTTTTCTTCCTTTTTTTCCTTTTTTTCCTCCTCGCGCATCAGCACCTCCTCCGGCCAAACAACAAAACCGTCTTCAGTTTTTTCGCAATCTTCAGCAGGACGCATCCGTGGGCGTGCGCACTGCACCGCGACGCGTGGATTTCTCTCAGTTTCTTTCTTTTTTTTTTCTCTTTTTTCTTTTTCTAGCGTTCATGGTGCGCCGCTCTCCTCGCTCATCCTCAGTAGCCGCAGCGGGAAAATGTGGCCGGGAATAGTAGCCGCACTTTGCTGGTGTACGTGCAAAGAGGCGACGGCTGCCTTCCCCAACCAGATCAACATCGGTAAGTTGAGCACCACTCGCGCGTCCCGCGGAATCGATCCGGAGTCGGCGTGCACGCTTTCAACTTTGCGTGCGAAATGCATGCTGGGGGGGTCGTGGGGGGTGCAGCCTCTTGCAGGATTAAAATGGAGAATGACGTCAGATAGGGTGACTACAGAACAGTCAAGTCACATGAATTCAGAAAGATATGGCGCTTATTTTTATTCCTCAGAGTTTAAAACAAGAGTTCTCATTCGTCTAAGAGACAATCAGCTTTTTTATATCCTCAGACAACATCTCGTGTTACTTAGCGCGTCCCCTGGCGATGACGCCCTTGTTTTTCCCTCCATGTGCATCCTATCCGGGAATTGACAATGTTTTTTCTAAATGTTTTCGTCCTGTTTCGATTTTCCGAAGTGACACAATTTCCGAGGAACTCGTTGGGTTCGGCATGACATCCAAATTCCTGGCTTGACCGTATGTTCCATGGCAAGAAGAATGTTTTTACTTGGCAGCCCAAGGCGATTAATAATAACATTCGTTGACATTTACACTCGGGAGAAACAAGCCTGGAATTTCCTGTTTCAAACTAATGTGTTCTCCTTATGTCAAGCACGACTACAATACACCGCAGTTACACATTATTGTGGTTTATCTGTCCCACCAAGGATCCACATTCAGGCTGGACTAGATGATGAGGCTTTTATTTCAGTTACGTTGCAACGAGTGACACAACATACACACACCATGGGGTTAGCACCTCCGCTGGTTCTCAACATCGTCAGCAGCACGCTGGAGACTGCTCTAAATATATCAAAGTTTTCTTTTCAGTTGACATACAATCAGGTTTGGGTAGGGTTACTTTAACTGGATTACTTTCAATGACTTTTGGATGACTCCAATACCAAATATGCTAATAAAAGACAAAAGAAACACAATATGAAAAAAAAATAATGATGACTCACACCACGTGGTAAGCTTTCTCTCCTGGCTTTGATCTCTTTGATCTCCGGCAAAACGAACATAAAATGCAACAGAAACAAAATGAAAATAAATCCAAACAGAGTCATTTGATTTATATTTAGTTTTTTTAAAAAAAACAAGCTTAAAAAAATATGCCCAATATGGAGAAATAAAGTGAAGTTTAACTTACTTTTGGAAGATGAGATTCAAAACGTAGGTGACTTCCTCCTCCGTTGTAAAAAGTGGCCGAAAAAAAGCGTTCCGACGATTTTCTCAACCGCATTAAGCTTTCTTATTCCACTTTCGTTTCAAAAGAAATGTCTCGCCTCTTCTTTACACTTTACACCAACCTTATTAAATGGAAACAATAAAAATATCAAAGTTCTTGAGATACAGTATAGAATGTTCACACACAAACTAGAAAGACAGGTGCCGTATATATTAATACGCCCACCTTTTTTAAATATTTCAAATATTGTATATAACATCAGGAGCAAAGTAGGAAAAGGAAAATAATACTTCAAAACAGGAATATCCAGGGTTTGTATGGATGCTTGAAATCCTAGAAAATGCTTGAATTGTAAAAGTTCTGTTTTCAAGGTCAGGAAAATACTTGAATTTTGGGCTAAGTGCTGGAAAATGCTTGAAATGATTCCCATTGCCGAGTTTCCTGGCAGTTTGACCAGATAAAGCGTGCTTTTAAATGAAGAAAATTGATTTTAAAAAGTGTGTAAAAATGACGCGGATGGTGGCTCCAGCTCCCAAACGGATCCCTGCAAAATATGTGAAATATAAATTCAAATATTTACAGATGTACAAAAAGAATTGGGAAAAATAATGAACTCTTCTGTGCTATAAATGAATGACAAAAAGCAAAAAAATACATACCGGTATATATATATATATTTGTGTCGAGCATGGTGTTGGGAATGTCATAGCTTATTGATAGAAACATCTCAAAATAGCACAAAGTATGTGTTAGCAGCAAAATTATCAACCAAAAAAAACGCGCTGGATAACATCCTTCAAAAGGACCCTTCTATTTAAGCTCAGTACTCTCACTCACCTTTTGTCAGTCCATCAACAAACCTTTGCGCCCGGAAGGCGTGGGTTTTGACTCTGTCCGGTTACCCGTTTGTGTATCCCGTCCAGAATCGATCCCGTCTGTTTTGTCCGGTTTTGATTTCGGTGTCTGGTATCGTTCCCGTCTATCTCGTTCTGTCTGATATCTGTCTCCAGTCTTTTATATCTGTTTTCAATCCTTTCTCGCTTTCATCTTCCCTTGGTTTCCTATCTTTATTTCTTCTCATCTTTTTTCATTTTTCCTTTCTTTCTTTCTTCTTACCTTCTTTCTTTGTACCTTCTTTTTTATTTCTTTCTTCCGTTTGTTTCTTTGTTTCTTCCTCTGGATTTCTTTCTTTATTCCTCTTTCCTTGCTTCCTTCCCTTTCTTTGTACTTTCTTTCTTTTCAATTCATTTCTTCTTGACTTCTTTCTTACTTCCCTTCCTCTTTCATTTCTTTTTGCCTTCCTTTCCTTTCTTTCTTCCCTTCCTCTTTCATTTTCTTCTTACCTTCCTTTTTCATTTCTTTCTTTCTTCCCTTCCTCTTTCACTTCTGTATTCCCATCCTCTTTACTTTCTTTCTTCTTCTTTGTACCTTCTTTCTTTCCAATTCATTTCTTCTTTACATCTTTCTTTCTTCCCTTTCTCTTTCACTTCTGTATTCCCATCCTTTTTTCTTTCTTTCTTCCCTTTCTTTGTACGTTCTTTCGGTCTACTTCACTTCTTTCTTTCTTCCCTTCCTCTTTCCTTTCTTTATTCCCATCCTCTTTTCTTTCTTTCTTCCCTTTCTTTGTACCGTCTTTCTGTCTACTTCCCTACTTCACGTCTTTCTTCCCTTCCTCTTTCATTTCTTTATTCCCATCCCCTTTTCTTTCTTTCTCGCCTTTCTTTGTACCTTCGTTCTGTCGACTTCCCTTCTTCACATCTTTCTTTCTTCCCTTCCTCTTTCATTTCTTTATTCCCATCCCCTTGTCTTTCTTTCTCGCCTTTTTTTGTACCTTCGTTCTGTCTACTTCCCTTCCTCATTTCTTTCTTCCCTTCCTCTTTCATTTCTGTATTCCCATCCTCTTTTCTTTCTTTCTTGCCTTGTTTTCAACCTTCTTTCTGTCTACTTCCCTTCTTCACGTCTTTCTTACCTCCCTTCCTCTTTCATTTCTTTTTCCCTTCCTTCCTCCCTTCATTTTTCATTTCCTTCTTCCCTTCCTTTTTCATTTCTTTCTTCCCTTTCTTTCTGTTTACTTCCCTTCTTCACGTCTTTCTTTCTTCCCTTCCACTTTCATTTCTTTATTCCCATCCTCTTTTCTTTCTTTCTTCCCTTCCTTTGTACCTTTTTTCTGTCTACTTCCCTTCTTCATGTCTTTCTTTCTTCCCTTTCTCTTTTATTTCCTTCTTCCCTTCCTTTTTTATTTCTTTCTTCCCTTCCTTTCTGTCTACCTCCCTTCTTCACGTCTTTCTTTCTTCCCTTCCTCTTTCATTTCTTTTTCCCTTCATTTTTCATTTCCTTCTTGCCTTCATTTTTCTTTTCTTTCTTCCCTTCCTTTCCGTCGACTTCCCTTCTTCACGTCTTTCTTTCTTCCCTTCCTTTCTGTCGACTTCCCTTCTTCACGTCTTTCTTTCTTCCCTTCCTCTTTCATTTCTTCATTCCCATCCTCTTTTCTTTCTTTCTTCCCTTTTTTTGTACCTTCTTTCTGTCTACTTCCCTACTTCACGTCTTTCTTACCTTCCTTCCTCTTTCATTTCTTTTCCCCTTCCCTTCCCTTCCTTTCCTTTCTTTCTTGCCTTCATTTTTCTTTTCTTTCTTCCCTTCCTTTCTGTCGACTTCCCTTCTTCACGTCTTTCTTTCTTCCCTTCCTCTTTCATTTCTTCATTCCCATCCTCTTTTCTTTCTTTCTTCCCTTTTTTTGTACCTTCTTTCTGTCTACTTCCCTTCTTCACGTCTTTCTTACCTTCCTTCCTCTTTCATTTCTTTTTCCCTTCCCTTCCCTTCCTTTCCTTTCTTTCTTCCCTTCCTTTCTGTCGACTTCCCTTCTTCACGTCTTTCTTTCTTCCCTTCCTCTTTCATTTCTTCATTCCCATCCTCCTTTCTTTCCCTCTTTTGTTTTCCTTTTTTCTTCCCTTTTCTCTTTTCTTCCCTTTATTTTTTGTTTTCTACTCTTGGTCTTTTTTGAGCGTTGACATATATCTCTCCTTGGCGACGGCCTGACAGGCGGTCTCTTCACGCGCTGGACGGTGCAGGAACACAGCGCCTTCAGGTTCGCGGTGCAGCTGTACAACACCAACCAAAACGCCAGCGAGAAACCTTTCATCCTCAACTACAACGTGGACAACTTGGAGTCCTCCGACAGCTTCTCCGTCACACACGCCTGTAAGTCACGTTCCCTCTAAATTTCCCTCCCAGGGGTCTGAGCCTTCACACAAAGTCGGTGAGGAACCCTCGAAACAACAGCGAGCAACGGCAATCCCCAGTGTGGCAACTGAGTCATGATCAAACATGTCCAAAACTTGACGTTTTGCGGAGTTTCCGGCAATGCAAAATTAATTTTCTCTTTAGAATGAATTGACTCATTTTTTTTCTATATCTCATTGTGTTTATTTTTTCCTAGTTCTTACTTTTTTTTGTTCTCTATTTACTTTTTTTACTTTGTTTCTTTCTTTTCGTTTTTTCTGGCTCTTTTTCTGAAATTTTCCTTCTTTTTTCTCTTCCTTTTGTTTTTGTTTTTCTCAGCTTTTCACTACTTTTTCATTTTGGTATTTTTTTCTTTTTGTTCTATTCCCCCTTCCTTTAAGTCATTTTGTGCACAATTTTACATCATATTTGGTCGTGTAGGGATGAAAGAAGCAAAAACAACCTGAAGAGCCGTTTAGGACTCGAAAGAGCCGGTTCTCTTTAGTGAGCCGAGCCGAAGAAGCCGGTTCTCGACAAACTCTACTAACTTTACTCAAATTCGTTCTACTTCGACTCGACTTCAAAATACCGCATTTAGAACACAGCGTCAGGGGAACCCGTGTATTCTCATTGTGTTTATTTTTTCCTAGCTGTTACTTTTTTCTTGCTTTTTTGGTTCTCTATTAACTTTTTCCCTTTATTTGCTTCTTTCTTTTCTTCTGGCTTTTTTTCTAAATTTTTCCCGCTCTTTTTTTTCCTCAGCTTTTCTCTACTTTTTAATTTTGGTATTTTTTTCTTGTTTCGATTTTCCGAAGTGACACAATTTCCAAGAAACTCGTCGGGGTCGGCCTGACATCCAAATGTTTCGCGCCGAGAAGAATGTTATTACTTGGCAGCCCAAGGCGATTAATAATAACATTCGCTGACATTTACACTCAGGTGAAACAAGCCTGGAATTTCCTGTTTTAAACGAATTCTCTCTCTCTCTCTCGTTCTTCTTTATGTTTTTTGTTTCTTTTTCAAATTCCCACTCTTTTTCTCTTTCTCTATGTCTCATTCCCTTACTTTTTCTCTTTTTTTCTAATGCTCACTCGTTTTCTCTCTTGTCATTCCCTTATTTTCTTTTTTTTCTCAAGCTCACTTTCTCTTTCTCATTCCTTTTTATTTTTCTCTCTTTGTCTAATGCTCATTCTTTTTTCTCTCTCTCTTTCTCTCTCTCTCTTTCCCTTTATGTTTCTCTTTTTTTCATGATCACTCTTTTTCTCTCATTCCCTTTTATTCTCTTTTTCTCATTCTCTCTCTTTTCTCATTCCCTTATTTTCATTTTTTTCTCAAGCTCACTCTTTTTCTCATTCCTTTTTATTTGTCTCTCTTGGTCTCATGCTCATTCTTTCTCTTTCTCTTTCCCTTTATTTTTCTCTTTTTCTCATGCTCACTCTTTCTCTTTTTCCTATTTATTGTTCTCTTTTTCTCATTCTCTCTTTTTCATTCCCTTATTTTCTTTTTTTTCTCAAGCTCACTCTTTTTCTCATTCCTTTTTATTTGTCTCTCTTTGTCTCATGCTCATTCTTTCTCTCTCTCTCTCTCTCTCTCTCTTTACCTTTGTTCCTCTTTTTCTCATGCTCACTTTTTTTCTCTTTCCCTTTTATTCTCCTTTTCTCATGCTCACTCTTTTTCTTATTCCTTTTTATGTTTCTCTCTTTGTCTCATGCTCACTTTTTTCTCTCTTTCTCTTTCCCTTTATTTTTCTTTTTTTCTCATGCTCACTCTTTCTCTCTTTCCTATTTATTGTTCTCTTTTTCTCATTCTCTTTCTCATTTCCTGATTTTCTTTTTTTCTCAAGCTCACTCTTTTTCTCATTCCTTTTTATTTGTCTCATGCTCATTCTTTCTCTCTCTTTCTCTTTCCTTTTTTAGTCATCCGCTTTGTGTCACTCGGCCCGCCGGTTGTTTTGAATGTTTTTGGGGGGGGGCCGCACATTTTTATTCTCACCCGGAGCGATCGAGTTACTCATCCCTGAGCTTTCGTAAGAACAAAAACCGCGTTTCGTCCTCTAGCCGGGGTCGCTTGATAACGCTCGTTGACAAATGGCCGCCGGCGAGCGCCATTGACGTTTCGGGGATCGATCCACGTGACCCGATTCCTGATCCCTTTTTGTCCCCTCGTGGAAAAAAGGGAAAAAAAATCCATTCTCGCCAATGTCACTGGAACCAGGTCCTAGATCAGGGGTGTCCAACTCGTTTGAACTCTGGGGCCACACCATAGAACAAACATTCTGTCGGGGGCCGGACGAGTAGATTAAAGAGAAAGAAAAAGAGAGATAAAGAAATAAGAGAAAGAGGGAAAGAAGAGAGAGGCCGGGACAAAGAAAGAAAAAGAGAGAGAGGGAGGGAGCGTGAGAAACAAAAGATAAAAAGTCGTGAGAGAGGAATAAAAAAAAAAAAAGGGAGAGAAAGAAAGAAATCCAAAGAGAAATAGAAAGACAGAAGGAGAGAAAAGAGAAAAGAAAGCGCGAAGGGTAGGAAGAGCGAAAGAGAAAAGGGAAAAAGGAAGTTAGAGCAAAAGAGGTTAAAAAGACACAGAGAGAGAAAGAGACAAAGAGCAACAAAGGAAGAGAAAAAGAGAGACACAGAGAGTGGGAGAAAAGGGGTGGAAAAGAGAAAGAGAGAGAGAGAGAGAGAGAGTTAAAAACGTGTCAGAGTTGGGTTTTCAGTTTCCATCTATCCATTCCATCCATTCTATCTCTATCTATCTCTATCTATCCATTCCATCTATCTATCTAGACATCTATCTATCTATCTATTCCATCCATTCTATCTATCAAACTCTATCCATTCCATCCATTCCATCCATTCTATCTATCTATCTATCTATGTCTATCATCCATCCATTCTATCTATCCATCTATCTATCTCTATCCATTCTATTTATCCATTCTCTCCATTCTATCTATCCATTCCATCCATTCCATCCATTCTATCTATCTATCTATCTATCTATCTATCTATCTATCTATCTATCTAGACATCTATCTAGACATCTATTCCATCCATTCTATCTATCAAACTCTATCTATCTATCCATTCTATCTATCCATTCCATCCATTCTATCCATCTATCTATGTCTATCATCCATCCATTCTATCTATCAAACTCTATCTATCCATTCTATCTATCTATCTATCTTTCTCTATCTCTCTATCTCTATCTTTTTATCTATCTATCTCTTTATCTTTCAATCTCTCTCTTTCTCTCGATCTCTCTCTCTCATCTCATCTCTATTTATCTCTATATATCTATCTATTCCATATATCTATTTGTTGTATGGCTTTTCACGCCACATTTTAGTTTTCCGATATCGGACGGTTCCTGAATCAGTTGTGCATTTTATCCTCGACATGATCTAAAACAATTCTTTTCGAGCACTTCTCATCCCGCTTTCTCCGCCTCCTTTTCGCGGCGATCGTACGGCTGAGCATGAAAAGTCGGCGTAGGTGGCGCACTCATCTCCTTTTCACTTTTGCTGCAGTGGAGAAAAAAAGGGAAAAAAAGAAGAAAAAAAGAGAAAAAAAATGAAGTGGATGCTAGTTTGCTAAGCTCGGACCGCCTCGGGCCCCGTCTGATTTCCGGGATAATCCGAGCATTGGGTAAACAGGCGGCGAGTCCGCGTTTTGTGAAAATTATCTAAAGTGGGGAGTAGACGACGCTCCCGCCTGAGGGGGGAGACGCGTATTCTTTGCCGGCCGCTTTGGAACAATTTGCTCCGCTGTGTGTGCAGGGGGTGTCAAACTCATCCCAGCCCCGGGGGCCACGTGCTACGAGCAACATATCACCGGACGAGAAAATTTAAGAGAAGAGAGGGAAAAAAATGGAGAGAGAAGGAAAAAGTGAGAGAAAAAGAGAAAGAACAATAGAAGAAATGGAAAGAGAGAGAAAGAAATAAAGGGGGTGTAGAACTGATCCCAGGCCATGTGCTACAAGCAATATCTCACCGGGCTCGGACGAGAAAATTTAAGAGAAGAGAGGGAAAAAAATGGAGAGGGAAGGAAAGAGTGAGAGAAAAAGAGAAAGAACAATAGAAGAAATGGAAAGAAAGAGAAAGAGAGAGAAAGAAATAAAGGGGGGGGAACTGATCCCAGCCGGGGGCCACGTGCTACAAGCAATATCTCACCGGACGAGAAAATTTAAGAGAAAAGAGGGAAAGAAATGGAGAGAGAAGGAAAGAGTGAGAGAAAAAGAGAAAGAACAATAGAAGAAATGGAAAGAAAGAGAAAGAGAGAGAAAGAAAGAAAGGGGGGGAACTGATCCCAGCCGGGGGCCACGTGCTACAAGCAATATCTCACCGGACGAGAAAATTTAAGAGAAGAGAGGGAAAGAAATGGAGAGAGAAGGAAAGAGTGAGAGAAAAAGAGAAAGAACAAGGGAGAGGAATAGAGAGAGAGCACATTAGAGGAAATGGAAAGAAAGAGAAAGAAAGAAAGGAGGGGCGAACTAAAAGAGAGAACATTCAAAATAATGAGAGAAGAGAAAAAGACAGAGAGAGAGAGAAAAAAATGAGCAAGACAGATAAATGGAGAGAGAAAGAGAAGGAAATTAAGAAAAAAGAAGAATAGAGTAAAGGAGAGAGGGAAAGAGAATGAATGAGAATGGATGAGGGAGAAAGATAGAGAAATAGAAAAAAATGAAGAGGAGAGAGTTAGAGAAAGAGAGATATAAGGAAAGAAGGAAAGAGAAAGAAAGACAAGGACAGAAAAAGAAAGAAAGAAGGGACGAACTAAAAGAGAGAAAAGTCAAACTAATGAGAGAAGAGAAAAAGGCTGAAAGAGAGAAAAAAATGAGCACCAGGAAGAGAGCAACATAGAGAGAGAAAGAGAAGGAAATTAAGAAAAAAGAATGAAGCAAATGAGAATGAGAAAGATAGAAAGAGAAATAGAGAGAGAGATAAAGAAAAGAGAAAGAAAGAAAAAAATAGTGAGAGAGAAAGAAAGAAAAGAAAAAGTTAATGAGAGAAAAAGAAAGAAAAGAAAAAGTTAGCGAGAGGGAAAGAAAGAAAAGAAAAAGCTAGTAGGAAAGAGAGAAAGAAAGTAGTGAAGAAAGAAAGAAAAAAAGTTAGTGAGAAAGAAAGAAACAAAGGAAAGAAAAAGTAAGCAAGAAAGAAAGAAAGAAAAAAAAAGTTGCTGAGAAACAGAGAAAGTTAGAGCGAGAAAGAGAGTGCAAGAAAGAGGGAGAAATAGATTTTTAATGTACATTAATTCTTATTATCTTAATATTCGTTTTATGGCTTTAAATTAGGGGCGGGGAACCTTTTCGACACAAAGAGCCATAAAAGAAAATATATTCAGAAAAAAATTAAGAGAGCCACACCATATATATAAGACCACATTCAACAATTCATTTTGACTGTCCTAAATAATGCTTTCAAAACAAGGTGCAAGCAAAGTTCCTTTGTAAAAATGTCACCAAATACTGCAAACGATAAGCAGTTTGTCGTATTTACCTGTGACGCCGACCACAACGGGCGAGGGAGCGAACGCTGTGTGCCGAGATCCGCCCACTTCTACCGCTCACCCAATCAAACTGCTCTGAGTGGTTTGATGGAGTTTTGGGGTGTGTTCTATGGGTTTTCATTCAAAAGTATCTCAACACCGAACATACATAGTTTAATGAGCTTCCATTTAAAGCAGGGACCCTAACCCTAATTTAATGAGCTTCCATTTAGAGCAGCGGTCTTGAACCTGCGACCCCGTGGCCAATTGTGGCCCCCATGATGATAGTTTGAGGCCCCTCTGCAATGGAAATAGACAAAATATGTAGACTCAAATTGCCCAAAACACACTTTATTACTTTCAACAGTGAACATACATAATTTGATAAGCTTCCATTTAGAGTAGGGGTCTCAAACCCATGACCCAGGGGCCAATTGTGGCCCCCATGATGAAAGTTTGAGGGCCCCCTGCAATGGAAAAAGACAAAATACGTTGACTCAGAGACGAAAACTGACCTTATTACTTTCAACAGTGAACATATGTAATTTAATAAACTTCTATTTAGAGCATGGGTCTCGAACCCATGACCCGGTGGCCAATTGCGGCCCCCATGATGATACTTTGTGGCCCCCCTGCAATGGAAAAAGACAAAATAGGTAGACTCAGAGACAAAAACGGACCTTACTACTTTCAACAGTGAACATACATAACCTAATGAGCTTCCATTTAGAGTAGGGGTGTCCAACCCATGACCCAGGGGCCAATTGCGGCCCCCATGATGATAGTTTGAGGCCCCGCTGCAATGGAAAAAGACAAAATACATTGACTCAGAGACTAAAACACACCTTATTACTTTCAACATTGAACATACACAATTTAATGAGCTTCTATTTAGGGCAGGGGTCTCGAACCCATGACCCAGGGGCCAATTGCGGTCCCCATGATGATACTTTGAGGGCCACACATAATTCAATGACATTTCCTAGCGACCTACTGCCAAAACGGGGTAGGCCAAGACGACACCTATACTGTGAACGGTAATAAAAATGTGCAATAGTCATAATGGACTGAACCATTGTTGGACTCAGTGTTGCTTCAAATCAGGATGTAGGGCAAAACCTTCAAAAGAGTCGTTTGGGAAAAGAAGATCATGGCTTCGTTATTTATGGGAAACACACGAGAGACCTCCCGCTTGTGTAGAAATAGGACAGGTTGTGTATGACCCCAAAAACAGGATCTGTGTCCTCTCAACAATAGAGGACAGGTAGCATCTGCTTCTTCGTGTCTCCTTCCGACCAACCTTCTGCTTCTTCTTCTTAACTTTTGAGTCTCTTACTGAAGGATTTTAGACATTGGACTATAAAGGATCTTATACGATCGACTACGAATGACATTTAATGCTGTGGTGCGAGGTCAGGGCACCCTGGTGGAAAATGTTGTTTACAGGATAAGATAATCCATCCAGATGCAGAAAGGCCCTGATGACGTAGAAACGCTCGGTGTTGTTTTGAGTATTCCAGATATCGCGACGCCCAGGGGGGGCTTCCTTGGCACACCCATGGGAGGAGTCGGCACGCCATTATGCATGGAAAAGATGGCTAATAGGAGAGAGCTCGGGGCGGCAGTAGCTCAGGAGGTAGAGCGCTCGTCTTGGGATCAAGGGATCCCGGTTCGAATCCAGGCTCGTCCGTGTTACATGTGGAAGTGTCCTTGGGTAAGACACTGAACCGCTAATACCCCCAATAAGCAGGTTATATTCATTCCCAACATTACATTAATTTCCATCTTGAGGAAAAAGACGAGCCGCTTTTTCTCACGTTTTGGTGCGAGATGGCACACTTGAGTCTTCTAACCTCAAGTGTGAAAACCTCCTCTGACACTTTTCCTTTCTCTTCCCATCCGAACGGAAGACATCATTCTTTTATTAGTGTTAGGGGAAAAAATTATTACAAATGTAGAGTTTACCAAATTGTTCGAATGAGTTATCTGACTCCATTAACCAAACATAAACTTCATGCACCCAACAATGCATGCTCTTTTCTTAATCTAGGGAAAATATGGGCAAGAGACTGGCATTTCCACACGGGGGCAGTTTTTTTTTCTTAAAGTACCGTATTTTCCGCACTATAGGGCACATCGGGTTATAGGGCGCACCCTGAAAAATAGTTTTTGGTCCTATATCTTCCATACATAAGGCGCACCGGATTATAAGGCGCTACAATGGGAATGTGGACAAAACAGTCAGATGGTTCAGTCCAACTTATTACCCCCTTAACATTCCCAAAGCTTGCAGAGACGCAAATACGTGTCGAGAACACGTGCGGATGCGGTGTCCGTACGATGTCACTCAAATGCATCATTCCAAATATCATTCGGAAGGTTAAAGTCTTGAGATTCAAAAAATGCCAACCATTCCTTAGTTTCTATTTTCTTTTTCGCTCGCAATTTTACTGTGCATATGACATTAAACACTTGGAATTGAGTTTAATTTAAAAATTGACACTCCATTCCATCCATTATCTGCTTATCACATGAACATCGAGTTCAGTCTGAAACAAGATACTCGGAAAATGTATAGCCGGAGTAGCTCACCGAAGTCGTTGTGTTCAATAATAATGTGCAACCTCTTATATCCGTGAGTGTAGTAAATCCAGGAGAGTAAAATATTTACAAATATAGAATGGTAAAACATGTTTTCTTTATGCCGTAGACAACCAAACTTGCTATTCACAATCATCTTTTTCGGCCAATTGCAGGCTTTGTTTTGCCCCTTAGCCTATGCGAGCCTGTAAATGATCAAAAGGATCCGCCCCCTTGACCTCCGAATAACTTTAGCCAATAGTGATCGATTCAAATGATGATTGACACATTGGTTAGCCAATGAAACGCCGGTATATAAATCCCAGCATACACCGCGGACTACTTGGCGTTCGGGGGAAAATCGAGTCGGCTGCTGCTTGCATAAGTTGCAAGACTTTGCGACTTAATATTGATCCTTATATAAGGCGCACTGTATTATAAGGCGCATGGTCAGCTTTTGAAAAAAATAAAGGCTTTTAGGTGCGCCTTATAGTGCGGGAAATACGGTAATTAACTAAGTGAATTCCATGGAATTTAGCCGAATTAGTCTTCGTCGAGCCTCCCTCTCACGATCGATCTCCCATCTCTTCTTAAGATCTGTCTTTTGAAGTTCTTTTCACAAGCCGGCGTGTCGGCCACTCCCCGTGGGCAGGCCAGGAACTCCCCACATGGCCTCCACCTAAATTCACATAAAACTGTATGTAAAACACGCACAAAACGTACGCAAACACATAAAACATACGTAAACACGCAAACAATCACGAGCGGAAACGCGCACAAAAAACGACGTTAACGCGCTAAAAAATATAAGGAAACACTCCAAATCGTACGTAAACACACAAAACTCACCATTCACATAAAACCGTACGTAAAAACATATAAAAATGTACGTCAAACCACAAAACGACGTAAACACGCACAAAAAAAATAGTGAACACACACAAAATCGTACGCAAACACATAAAACAAACGTAAACACATAAAATGTACATAAATACGTAAATGCGTGCACCAAAACGTACGTAAACACCCACAAAAACATATTAACACGCCCAAAATATACGTAAACACACAAAACGCAGTAAATTCACACAAAACCGTACGTAAAAACATATAAAAATGTACGTCAAACTACGTAAACACGCACAAAAAAATAGTGAACACACACAAAATCGTACGCAAATACATAAAAGAAACATAAAATGTACATAAATACGTAAAAGCGTGCACCAAAACGTACGTAAACACCCACAAAAACATATTAATAGCTCAAAAACATACGTAAACGCACAAAACGCAGTAAATTCACATAAAACCGTACGTAAAAACATATCAAAATGTACGTCAAACCACAAAACTACGTAAACACGCACAAAAAAAATAGTGAACACACACAAAATCGTACGCAAACACATAAAACAAACGTAAACACATAAAATGTACATAAATACGTAAAAGCGTGCACCAAAACGTACGTAAACACCCACAAAAACATGTTAACACGCTCAAAAACATACGTAAACACACAAAACGCAGTAAATTCACATAAAACCGTACGTAAAAACATATAAAAATGTACGTCAAACCACAAAACTACGTAAACACGCACAAAAAAAATAGTGAACACACACAAAATCGTACGCAAACACATAAAAGAAACTTAAACACATAAAATGTACATAAATACGTAAATGCGTGCACCAAAACGTACGTAAACACCAACAAAAACATATTAACACGCTGAAAAACATACGTAAACACACAAAACGCAGTAAATTCACATAAAACCGTACGTAAAAACATATAAAAATGTACGTCAAACCACAAAACTACGTCAACACGCACAAAAAAAATAGTGAACACACACAAAATCGTACGCAAACACATAAAACAAACGTAAACACATAAAATGTACATAAATACGTAAAAGCGTGCACCAAAACGTACGTAAACACCCACAAAAACATATTAACACGCTCAAAAACATACGTAAACACACAAAACGCAGTAAATTCACACAAAACCGTACGTAAAAACATATAAAAATGTACGTCAAACCACAAAACGACGTAAACACGCACAAAAAAAATAGTGAACACACACAAAATCGTACGCAAACACATAAAACAAACGTAAACACATAAAATGTACAAAAATACGTAAAAGCGTGCACCAAAACGTACGTAAACACCCACAAAAACATATTAACACGCTCAAAAACATACGTAAACGCACAAAACGCAGTAAATTCACATAAAAACGTACGTAAAATCATATAAAAATGTACGTCAAACCGCAAAACTACGTAAACACGCACAAAAAAAATAGTGAACACACACAAAATCGTACGCAAACACATAAAAGAAACTTAAACACATAAAATGTACAAAAATACGTAAAAGCGTGCACCAAAACGTACGTAAACACCCACAAAAACATATTAATAGCTCAAAAACATACGTAAACGCACAAAACGCAGTAAATTCACACAAAACCGTACGTAAAAACTTATAAAAATGTACGTCAAACCACAAAACTACGTCAACACGCACAAAAAAAATAGTGAACACACACAAAATCGTACGCAAACACATAAAACAAACGTAAACACATAAAATGTACATAAATACGTAAAAGCGTGCACCAAAACGTACGTAAACACCCACAAAAACATATTAATAGCTCAAAAACATACGTAAACGCACAAAACGCAGTAAATTCACACAAAACCGTACGTAAAAACTTATAAAAATGTACGTCAAACCACAAAACTACGTCAACACGCACAAAAAAAATAGTGAACACGCACAAAATCGTACGCAAACACATAAAACAAACGTAAACACATAAAATGTACAAAAATACGTAAAAGCGTGCACCAAAACGTACGTAAACACCCACAAAAACATATTAATAGCTCAAAAACATACGTAAACACACAAAACGCAGTAAATTCACATAAAACCGTACGTAAAAACATATCAAAATGTACGTCAACACACAAAACGACGTAAACACGCACAAAAAAAATAGTGAACACACACAAAATCGTACGCAAATACATAAAAGAAACGTAAACACATAAAATGTACAAAAATACGTAAAAGCGTGCACAAAACGTACGTAAACACCCACAAAAACATATTAATAGCTCAAAAACATAAGTAAACACACAAAACGCAGTAAATTCACACAAAACCGTACGTAAAAACATATAAAAATGTACGTCAAACCACAAAACGACGTCAACACGCAGAAAAAAAATAGTGAACACGCACAAAATTGTACGCAAACACATAAAACAAACGTAAACACATAAAATGTACATAAATACGTAAAAGCGTGCACCAAAACGTACGTAAACACCCACAAAAACATATTAACACGCTCAAAAACATACGTAAACGCACAAAACGCAGTAAATTCACATAAAACCGTACGTAAAAACATATAAAAATGTACGTCAACACACAAAACGACGTAAACACGCACACAAAAACTAACGACACGTGCACGGAAACTTGCACAAAACACAAAAACATTCGTAAAATAAAACTTACTCCAATGACAAGACATTTGGATATATGGATTTATAGCTAGGTCATTTAGTCTCTCTTTAGCATTAGCTTAGCATAACCCTTGTCAAAATGGGCAGCCTATCAAATAATTACAACATTTTTGACCCATTTAAAGCAGAATTCTAAAACCGGAAGTCACAAAAACGCCACAAAAACTCTCATTATGAAGTCTCCGTTCCGCCGGAATAATCATGTCCATAAAACCTTTTTAGTATTCCGGGCGTCCGTACAAAAACTGTTCAAAAGGTGATCAAAATAAATGAGGCATGTTATCTTTTGTAAAATGGGCTTTGTGGTTCAGTTTTCCCGACTGTAAAAAAATTATTTTGCGCAATTGGGTGATTTAAGTATTGAGAGAGGTTTTATGAATGGATTTCGTTCAAGAGTTGTCGGCTAAAAACTGAGGACCTGGGAATCGTTTTGTCGGAAATGGTATTTCTTTTCTTTTTTTCCTACCTACCAACCCAGCTACCTACGTACCTACCTAGCCAGTTACCCAGCTACCTATTCAATTACTTAGCTACCTACCTACCCAGCTACCTACCTACCCAGCTACCTACCTGCCCAGCTACCTACCTACCTACCTAGCCAGCTATCTACCTACCTACCTAGCCAGCTACCCAGCTAGCTATCCAGTTACCTAGCTACCTACCTACCCAGCTACCTAGCTACCTACCTACCCAGCTACCTATCTGCCCAGCTACCTACCTACATACCTACCTACCTATCTTCACAGCTACCTACCTACCTACCCACCTTCACAGCTACCTACCTACCCAGCTACCTACCTACCTACCTAGCCAGTTACCCAGCTACCTATCCAGTTACTTAGCTACCTACCTACCCAGCTACTTACCCAGCTACCTACCTACCCAGCTACCTAGCTACCTACCTACCCAGCTACCTATCTGCCCAGCTACCTACCTACATACCTACCTACCTATCTTCACAGCTACCTACCTACCTACCCACCTTCACAGCTACGTACCTACCCAGCTACCTACCTACCTACCTAGCCAGTTACCCAGCTACCTATCCAGTTACTTAGCTACCTACCTACCCAGCTACTTACCCAGCTACCTACCTACCCAGCTAACTACCTACCTACCCAGCTACCTACCTGCCCAGCTACCTACCTACCTACCTAGCCAGCTACCCAGCTAGCTATCCAGTTACCTAGCTACCTACCTACCCAGCTACCTAGCTACCTACCTACCCAGCTACCTATCTGCCCAGCTACCTACCTACATACCTACCTACCTATCTTCACAGCTACCTACCTACCCAGCTACCTACCTACCCACCTTCACAGCTACCTACCTACCCAGCTACCTACCTACCTACCTAGCCAGTTACCCAGCTACCTATCCAGTTACTTAACTACCTACCTACCCAGCTACCTACCCAGCTACCTACCTACCCACCTACCTACCTACCTACCTACCTACCCAGCTACCAATCCAGTTACCTAGCTACCTACCTACCCAGCTACCTACCTACCTACCCACCTACCTACCTACCTACCTACCTCTGTCCCTCTTACAGTAAATGAATATCTGCTACAAATATTGGTTATCGACCTCCTCTTGATACTAATTATCGTACCAGATTCGATCCTTAGCGCTATCCAATTTCCCATGCTGCATTAGCTCAGGAGGTAGAGCGCTCTTTTTGGGATCAAGAGATCGCAGGTTCGATTCCCGGCTCCTCCGTGTTATATGTTGAAGTGTCCTTGGGCAAGCAGGTAGCGTCTTGCATGGCTGACTCCCTATTGGCGTGTGAGTGTGTGTGTGTGAATGGGTCAGTGTGAAGCACATTGTAAAGCGCTTTGGGAGGTCTTCCGTGACTTGAAAAGCGCTATAGAAATGCAGACAATTTACCATTTAGCATCTTGATTATCCTCAAAACGTTTGGAGGCAGACTCCCTATTGGTGTGTCAGTGTGTGTGTGTGAATGGGTAAGTGTGAAGCAGATTGTAAAGCGCTTTGGGAGGTCTTCACTGACTTGAAAAGCGCTATACAAATGCAGACCATTTACCATTTACCATGCTTTAAAAGGACATTGAAAATGTAGGTCAGCAGTATTGGGCCCCATTCACAACCAGCGTTCGCTAGCTAGGCTAATTCCGGTCTCCCGGGACGTCCCCGCGGTAACGCCCGTCTCTGTCTGTCCCGGCAGTCTGCTCGCAGTTCTCCCGGGGCGTCTACGCCATTTTCGGCTTCTACGACAGGAGATCCATGAACACGCTGACCTCCTTCTGCGGGGCCCTGCACACGTCCTTCATCACGCCCAGTTTCCCCCTCGATGCCGACGCACAGTTCGTCATCCAGATGCGCCCGCGCTTGCGCGGGGCCGTCCTCAGCCTCTTGGACCACTACAAGTGGGAGAAGTTTGTCTACCTCTACGACACCGACAGAGGTAAGAGCTTTTTCATCCCACCCGCCGAACGAAAATGGTCAAAATATCCATCCGTCCATCCGTTATCTGCAGCGCTTATCCACAGTAGGGTCGCGGGGGTGCTGGAGCCCATCCCAGCTGTCTTCAGGCAGTGGGTAAGGGACAACCCGAACTGGTTGCCAGCCAGTCGCAGGGCACACAGGGATAGACAACTGTTCACGCCATCCATCCATTATCTGCACCGCTTATCCACATTAGGGTCGCGGGGATGCTGGAGCCCATCCCAGCTATCTTCGGGCAGTGGGCAAGGGACACCCTCAACTGGTTGCCAGCCAATCGCAGGGCACACAGATATAGACAACTGTTCACTCCATCCATCCATTATCTGCACCGCTTATCCACAGTAGGGTCACGGGGGTGCCGGAGCTCATCCCAGCTGTTTTCAGGCAGTGGGCAGGGGACACCCCAAACTGGTTGCCAGCAAGTTGCAGGGCACACAGATATAGACAACTGTTCACTCCATCCATCCATTATCTGCACTGCTTATCCACAGTAGGGTCGCGGGGGTGCTGGAGCCCGTCCCAGCTGTCTTCAGGCAGTGGGTAAGGGACACCCCGAACTGGTTGCCAGCCAGTCGCAGGGCACACAGGGACAGACAACTGTTCACTCCATCCATCCATTATCTGCACCGCTTATCCACAGTAGGGTCACGGGGGTGCCAGAGCCCATCGCAGCTGTTTTCGGGCAGTGGGCAGGGGACACCCTGAACTGGTTGCCAGCCAGTCGCAGGGCACACAGGGACAGACAATTCACTCGCTCATTCACACCTAGGAACAATTTAGACCGGCCAATTTACCTGACATGCATGTTTTTGGAATGTGGGAGGAAACTGGAGTGCCTGGAAGAAACCCACGCAAGCACGGGGAGAACATGCAAACCCCACACAGGAGGATTCAATTCCATGACCTCGAAACTGTGCCGCGGATGCGCTCACCACTCAGCCGCCAGGCAGTTTTATTCAAAAATAAATAGGCCCACATCTCATTCACAGGGTTTGTACGGTTGCTTGAAATCCTTGAAAACGCTTGAATTTTAATGTTTTGTTTGAAAAGTGCTTGGGTGAAGTCCTTGTAAAATGCTCGACATTGCTTTTATCCGCAGTCTGACTCGATAGACAAAGCAATAAATGAAGAAGAATTAAACGAGTCTGTTTTAAATGTGTCGCGCCCAAGAGGACAGGTGCATCATGGGAAGCTGCCGTTTTAAAACACAATGCTGGAAAACGGACATTACGAAGGTATCTTAAGGATTCATCTAAAAAAATAATCAACCGATTCATCAATAATGAAAATAATCGTTAGTTCCAGCCCCTAGGTTACAATAACAGGACAAAATAAACGGGAACAATACCGGACAGGAAATCCCAACAGGAAACAGGACCGAGTCAGAACCCACGTCTTGTGGGACATCATTGACTTGAAAACTTAATAGCTGTCCATCATTTTGATGGATTGAAAATCAGAACTTAAACTACAAAGCTGTACGTCCTTAAGACGACCTGAGAAACAAAGAAGAACAATGGCGGGTGGATAATTTTAAAAAAAGAATAGTGGCCCGTATGTAATCATTGACTTTTCAGGCCTGACTCGGGATTAAGATCTTACCACTCCCATGCACAACAGAACCTTTCAATTTATCGTCGCTGAGACCGGTGATTTGGGCTTTTTTCACCCTTTTCTAACTGTTACCTTCTCTAGCCACTTGGTTGCAGGTTATTGTTCGTCTCTAGTTCCAATTTCAGTTTTTAATGGTACCACATTCTTACAATGAGATTCTCATGTGTCCATTTGAACCCAACACATGTGTCGGAAGTCATTAGGTGACCAAACCCCGAATTATCCTTCTAAACCAGGAGTTTATCGACCTTTCCCACACAGAGGTAAGAGTTTGCGCGTTCCATCTAGGGCTGCACATCTGCTCCTCATTATGCTCCCATCCGCCATCGTCGGATGCTTTTTGAATCCCTGCATTCGGAAAGTCCTAATTGCTTCATTGTAACGTCTGAGGAACGTCTGAGGAACCTTCAATCATGCCTGCAGGTGCAGTGGATCTGCTGGTTCTTGTCATGCACTTTGATTAGCGTTTTTTTTGTTTGCCATCTAAATTTAGGTACCGTATTTTCCGCACTACTCTATGAGATATTGAGGGGTACCCTGCCGGAAATATGATCGTGGAATTAGAATTGCACTAATTGAAAAAAAGAAGATCAGGTGGAATCATATGTTGGCCTGGAGAGAGATGGGCACCACCAGAATGTTTTTGCCCAAGACACACCACAGGGACTAGTGCCCCTACCACCGTAATGGTTAAGGGATCCAACCAGCCATCACGAGAGACCAGGTGTAAACATGTGTAGGCCTGAAAAGGGATGGGCACCACCAGGCTGTTTTTGCCCAAGACACACCACAGGGAATAGTGCCACTACGACCGTAATGGTTAAGGGATTCAACCAACCATAACTAGAGACCAGGTGTAAACATGTGTTGGCCTGGAGAGAGATGGGCACCACCAGGCTCTTTTTGCCCAAAACACACCACAGGGAATAGTGCCCCTACCACCTTAATGGTTAAGGGATCCAACCAACCATAACTAGAGACCAGGTGTAAACATGTGTAGGCCTGGAGAGGGATGGGCGCCACCAGGCTGTTTTTGCCCAAGACATACCACAGGAAATGGTGCCCCTACCACCTTAATGGTTAAGGGATCCGACCAACCAACCATAACAAGAGACCAGGTAGAAACATATGTTGGCCTGGAGAGGGATGGGCACCACCAGGCTGTACTTGCCCAAGACATACCACAGGAAATGGTGCCCCTACCACCTTAATGGTTAAGGGATCCGACCAACCAACCATAACTAGAGACCAGGTAGAAACATATGTTGGCCTGGAGAGGGATGGGCACCACCAGGCTGTACTTGTCCAAGACACACCACAGGAAATAGTGCCCCTACCACCTTACTGGTTAAGGAATCCGACCAACGAACCATAACTAGAGACCAGGTAGAAACATATGTTGGCCTGGAGAGGGATGGGCACCACCAGGCTGTACTTGTCCCAGACACACCACAGGAAATAGTGCCCCTACCACCTTACTGGTTAAGGAATCCGACCAACGAACCATAACTAGAGACCAGGTAGAAACATATGTTGGCCTGGAGAGGGATGGGCACCACCAGGCTGTACTTGTCCAAGACACACCACAGGAAATAGTGCCCCTACCACCTTACTGGTTAAGGAATCCGACCAATGAACCATAACTAGAGACCAGGTAGAAACATATGTTGGCCTGGAGAGGGATGGGCACCACCAGGCTGTACTTGCCCAAAACACACCACAGGGAATAGTGCCACTACAACCGTAATGGTTAAAGGATCCAACCAACCATAACTATAGACTAGGTGGAAACATGTGTATGCCTAGAGAGGGATGGGCGCCACCAGGCTGTACTTGCCCAAGACACACCACAGGAATTGGTGCTTAAGGGAAACCCAACACCCCAACAACTGTATTTGTATATACAATACATCACTGAGCACAATTGCATAAGATCGGATGCACCAGGAATCAAACCATGATCGTGGCGAGGAACGGGTCGGATCCTATCCATTAGATCACTAAGGGTACAGACGACATATGAAAAGGCATTATGTTTTATCTTATCAATATTGTGTGTATTCCTATTGGACTAGTGGATAGGATGTGAAACCCCCCCATCTATCTATCTATCGATCTATCTCTAAATCTATCTCTCTATCACTATAAATCTATCTCTATCTATCTATCGCTATATATCTCTATCTCTCTATCTCTATCTATCTATCTCTATTCATCTATTGCTCTCTATCTCTAGCTATCTCTCTATTGATCTATCTCTCTATCTATCTCTATCTATCTCTATATCTATCCATCTCTATCTATCTATATCTCTATCTCTATGTCTGTCTCTATATCTATCTCTATCTATGGTATCTATGGTATCTATCTATCTATCTCTCTATACACTATCTTTAGAAAAAAGTTGAAAAATGATACATACAAATCGAGTTACTTTTTCAAAAACTAATAAAAATTTCCAAAGTAGCTCCGCCACATAAACATAGCGCTTAAAACGTAGGTGAAATCAAGAGTCAAGCGCTGAACCTCCCCTAAAGGGAAAGCTCAAACACGGTGCTCCTAAATGTGCCAACACGCATACTTATATCTCTCTCCATCGTATTTATAACCCAAAATCGGAGAAGAATTTCTCTTCCCCCGCCTCACTTGATGTATTTGACTATCGGGTGGGTGTCTCATCTCTTGCTCAAACAGAGATTTAGAAACATCAGCTCGACAGCAAAATTACTTACCCTAAAAAAAAACCTCTACATATCCTGAAACACTGCAAAATAGAAACCTCTAAAACGGGCATGTTACTTGAAACAAGCCATTAGTTACAGTTACTCACTACTTTTCCCAAAAAGTAACAGAGTTAGAAACTGAAAGACTCTATAGTAAAAGTAACTAGTTACCAGGGAAAGTAACTATTTCTGTTACTTCAAAAAGAAAATGAATGTCAAGGAATTTGAGAGATCCCCCCAAAAATACCTGTAACTACTGTTTTTTCGTCATTTGAATGGTCGTAAGTAGGGGAGCGACTGTATTTGTATTTCCTTTTTGTGTTTTCTGTCTTAAATCTTATTTTAAAATTCATTCAAAAAGTCTTAAAAAGTCTTGAATTTAACTTGACTTAAGCTGCAGTTACCCTGTATATGGTGGTCGCTATTTTGAATGGTGAACTGATCCGATAGGACGTGACGTAAACAACCCGTTGGTGTTCTGCAGGCCAAGTAACGGATGACTTTTAACCGTCAGTAACGGTAGCGGCGGGAACAAAATGAAACTGGAACTTAATAGAGAACAGTCCGTTCGCATTGGTGAGAAAGATTCATGTTCTATCGTCCTCAACACTGGTAGGCCTCAGGGCTGTCCATTGTCTCCAACTTTGTTTTCCCTATTCACACATGATTGTCAACCCAATTCTGACCATTCACTATTCGCTAAATATGAAGACGACACCACGGTTACTGGCTTTATTTCAAATGGAGACGAAACTGAATACCGAGCAGAAATTGATTCACTTTCCACCTGTTGTCATGAGAGTAATCTGTCATTGAATGTAGGTAAAACTAAGAAGATGATAATAGATTTTTGTACTAAGCCTCCCCCGCATGTGCCACTGTCAATTAATGGTAGTGAGATGGAACTGGTCCATTCATTCAAGTTTATGGGTACTTACTTGTCAGCTGACCTCACATGGACTGTCAATGCTACTGTTATTCTAAAGTCAGCCAGACAAAGGCTCTACTTCCTCCATCAACTCAAATCATTCGGAGTCTGTCAACCCATTCTAGTCCATTTTTATCGTGCTATCATTGAATCCGTTTTAACTACGGCAATCACAGTTTGGTTTGGTCGCGTCAATCAGAAAGAATTGTCAAAGATGGAATCGGTAGTGAGGACGGCAGAGGAAATAATAGGTACTGGCCTCCCGTCCCTGCAAAGTATCTACATCGAAAAAACTAGAAAACGGACACTAAAAATTATAGACGATCCCAGTCACCCTGCTCGCAGGTACCGTGATTTCCGCACTATAAGGCACACCTAAAAGTCTTATTTTTTTTCAAAATCTGACCATGCGCCTTATAATACAGTGCGCCTTATATATGGATCAATATTAAGTCGCAAAGTCCTCTCAAGTCTCAAGCAGCCGCCGACTAGATTTTCCCCCAAAGGCGAAGTAGTCCGCGGTGTATGCTGGGATTTATATACCGCCGTTTCATTGGCTAACCAATGTGTCAATCATCATTTGAATCGATCACTATTGGCTAAAGTTATTCGGAGGTAAAGGGGGCGGATCCTTTTTATCATTTACAGGCTGGCATAGGCTAAAGTGGCAAAACAAAGTCTGCAATTGGCCGAAAACAATGTGTTAATCATCAGTTGAATCGATCACTATTGGCTGAAGTTCTTAGGAAGTAAAGGGGGCGGATCCTTTTTATCATTTATAGGCTCGCATAGGCTAAAGGGACAAAACAGAGCCTGCAATTGGCCGAATAAGATGACTGTGAATAGCATGTTAGGTAGAACTACGCCATAGAGATAACAGTATTTTACTATTCTGTACTGTATTTGTAAATATTTTACTCTCCTGGATTTACTACACTCACGGATATAAGAGGACCATGGTTGCACATTATTATGGAACACAACGACTTCGGTGAGCTACTCCGGCTATATATTTTCCCAGTATCTTGTTTCAGACTGATTTCGATGTGTTCTATTTTTAAATTAAACTCAATTCCAAGTGTTTATTGTCATACGCACAGTAAAGTTGTGAGCAAAAAAGAAAATAGAAACTAAGGAATGGTTGGCATTTCTTGAATCCCAAGTTTTTAACCTTCCGAATGATGGAACGATGCATGTGAGTGACATCGTACGGACACCACATCCGCATGTGTCTACGACACGTATTTGCTTTTTTGCAAGCTTTGGGAATGTTAAGGGGGTAATCAGTTGGACTGAACTATCTGACTGTTTTGCCTTATAATTCGGTGCGCCTTATGTATGTCAAATATAGGACCAGAAGCAATTTTTTGGGGGTGCGCCCTATAACCCGGTGCGCCCTATAGTGCGGAAAATACGGTACTTTGATTACCTGCCGTCAGGTCGCCGTCTTTGCTCCTTTAGGATTAAGACTTCACGTCTTAAAGAGAGTTTTTACCCTACTGCTATCCGTATTTTCAACGGGAATTGATTTAGGTTATTATGTATAGTATTATCATGCCAACGGCGTTCCTCCGACCTATTCTACTCTAGTTTTGTTGTTTACATATTCTTTCTTTTTAAACTATTCTATATAATGACTTTGTATTATACACTACAATATCTTTTTCACTCTATTCTTTTTATTATTTTAAATCTATTATTTTATCATTATTGAGTTGTGAAGTCTATATATATGTTTTGTGTATTTCTCTGAACATTCCCCTAATATTCACTGTCTGTATATCTTTTGCTGTTTTAGTCTCATGACTCTACCTATCTCTATCCATCTATCACTCTCTATCTCTATCTATCTCTCTATCTCTCTATTGATCTATCTCTCTATCTATCTCTATATCTATCCATCTCTATCTCTATCTCTATATATATCTCTATCTCTGTCTCTATATCTATCTCTATCTATCTCTATCTATCTATGGTATCTATCTATCTCTATCCTTCTATCTATCTATCTATACACTATCTTTAGAAAAATGTTGTAAAATGATACATTTATATGTCACTCAAATGCATCGTTCCAAATATCATTCGGAAGGTTAAAGTCTTGGGATTCAAGAAATGCCAACCATTCCTTAGTTTCTATTTTCTTTTTCACTCGCAACTTTACAATAAACACTTGGAATTGAGTTTAATTTAAAAATACAACACATCGAGATCAGTCTGAAACAAGATACTGGGAAAATATATAGCCGGAGTAGCTCACCGAAGTCGTTGTGTTCAATAATAATGTGCAACCATGGTCCTCTTATATCCGTGAGTGTAGTAAATCCAGGAGAGTAAAATATTTACAAATACAGTACAGAATAGTAAAATACTGTTATCTCTATGGCGTAGTTCTACCCAACATGCTATTCACAGTCATCTTATTCGGCCAATTGCAGGCTTTGTTTTGTCCCTTTAGCCTATGCGAGCCTATAAATGATAAAAAAATATATATTTTGTGTATTTCTCTGAACATTCCCCTAATATTCACTGTCTATATATCTTTTGCTGTTTTAGTCTCATGACTACCCCATGATGTGTCAGTTTAATGTCTACCCAATGATGTGTCAGTCTAAAGTCCACCATACTTGTACTAAATAAACCATACAAGAAATGTCAAATGATTTCTTGTATATATCATGTTTATGGTTTATACTGGCTGAATGAATAAATACAATACAAAAAAAAAACGGGAACTACGGTGACTGACGCTTTCTGCTCCCAGATTACGAGAGGTGATAATTAGGCCGCCGGCTGACAAAATGATTGAACTTCCCCCGAGCGCGATCGTCCTTCTCGACCAGAATCCTTGTAAACACTTCATCTTAGGATGGATTCCGGCGCGCCGCACAGCTTGTGTTGACTTAGCGCCGCCGCCGTTAGCTTTGCCGTTTTGGCCGCCTCCTCTCCGTCGCGGCGCATCAATCTTGTGTCGAATTCTGACACCGAGACGCCACGTCGCTTCAGTCTATCCGATCGATTTCTATTCGAAAGAGTTTCACTCGATACGGACATAATGCCACTTTTCTTTCAGTTGGTTAAATCTCATCTCATCAGCTGCACCGCTTATCCACAGTAGGGTCGCGGGGTGCTGGAGCCCATCCCAGCAATCATCGGGCAGTGGGCAGGGGACACCCTGAACTGGTTGCCAGGCAATCGCAGGGCACACGGGGACAGACAACTCACTCGCTCAGTCACACCTAGGGACAATTTGGACCGGCCAATTCACCTGAAATGCATGTCTTTGGAATGTGGGAGGAAACCGGAGTGCCCGGAGGAAACCCACGCAAGCACGGGGAGAACATACAAACTCCGGGAGCTGGATTTGAATCCACGCAGGAGGTTCCCACGACCTCAGAACTGTGCCGCACACGCGCTAACCACTGCGCCGCCGTGCTGCCCAGGTGGATAAATGTTGGGTCCAAAACCAACACTGAAGTGTGGGAGAGCTAAAAAAAATATTGGCTAACCGTAGAAGGAAATTCAGGCAAAGATTGTTTTGTATTTTTACAACTGCAGTTGGAAAAGGACCGAGAGGAGCGGATACTTTACTTGCTGGCCAAACTCCTTCTGACTTTCCCCCAACCTGCCTTTGTGTTTTATTGAGATCACAAGACAAAAGATCAAAGATCACCCCCCTCCCCCTGGAAAGTTACCAACACCTTCAAACAAAGACAGGGAGAATAAGAGACGCCAAAAGGGAACATCAAACTGATTAGAAACACACACCTTGAGCAAATACGTTTAAGCCTACTTACAATAAACGATGTCAGCCCTTTGTTGTATGTCCATACTATTTTTGTAAAAATACTGTAGCTGTATTTGTAGTATTTCTAAATTCTGTTGGAGAATTTTCGTATTACTGTAATACTGTTTGTATAGTATTTTTTCTTTTCAGAATAAAAGCAAATTATTGGGTAGGACCCGGTTTTAAGGACTAAAATTGTATACCTAGTTTTGTAGTATTTTTGTATTATTTCTTTCATAATATTTCTTTCATGCAGTATTATTTTTAATGATATTTCCATGGACCGAATGCGAGAAAGCATGATCGGAGGCTGGGGTGGTTGAAAAAGGGATTACGTTTAATAACAAAACTCAGGAACAAAGTAGCAAACGGTCAAAAAGGCAACAAAACTGTCCAAACCAAAAAAAAAAACTTGCGTAGTAGTGGAAAAACAAAATGGTACTGGGAAACGGGGAGAATTTGGAATTTAGAATTCAGAAAAATGTATTGTCAAACTATGTTTGGAGCATCCAACTCACAGTCAAAAGAAAATACGAATTTCCATAAATATTCAAAATAAATACAGATTAAAAATCCAATACTCATACAAAACCAAATATACACATTTAAAGTAGTGACATGAACCAAATATAAGCAACAAACTTTTTTTCACCAGCTCTTTATTATTTGTTTAATATTTTGTTATATCTGTGTGTTTTACTTTGTAATCAATACTTCAATACACCAGAGTGAAACTGGCATTTTAAAATACGCACACTTGTATGCTATCTGTGTTACTGTAAAGCGGCTACGGCAGAGAGCACCCGATCCCTATCGTGCGGTGCGCCCTGTGTAGGGTTAAATACAGAAATAGAACCAGCTGGGCCTTTTAAAATAAGCTACATATTTACACACTTAAACATGACATCAGTATGTTAGTCAGACACAGGGGCAATGCCCTTTCAAAATAAAACCTGAGACATTACCAGTGCACGCTGTAGTCAAGTGGACTTTGTCACGCTCCATGAAACGACTTCCAAAAATAATTCGCCTCCATTAAAACCCGTCGCGGCAAAATTGGATTTTGAGCGCGCGAGAAAACAGAAGTGCGTGAAAGGCATTTTAGACCAGGGGTGGGAAATCTTGGGCTGGCGGGCCATATATGGCTCTTTTCGGGAGTACATATGGTTAGGGCAGCAACTAATGCACAGGTGTCAAACAGGCGGCCCGCGGGCCAGATCAGGCCCGCTCAGGGATTGAATCAGGCCCGTGAGACAACACTCAGAGAAGCGCAAGAGAAAAACAAGCTGCAGGTTGAAATATGTCAACTTGATGTTGCCAAAGCTATGTGCCTCTCACAAAGACACTGTACTTGTATTTATTTCTCTCTCTCTCTCTCTCTCTTTCTCTTCCTCTTTTCCACCCCTTTTCTCCCACTCTGTCTCTGTCTCTTTCACTCTTTGTGTCTCTCTTTTTCTCTTTCTTTGTTGCTCTTTGTCTCTTTCTCTCTCTGTGTCTTTTCTTTGTCTCTCTCACTCTCTCTTTCTCTCTTTCTCTCTTTTTCTTTCTCTCTTTCTCTTTCTGTTTCTCTTTCTCTTTCTCTCTCTTTCTCTTTCTCTCTCTTTCTCTTTCTCTCTCTCTCTGTCTCTCTCTCCCTATCTCTCTCTCTTTCTTTCTTTCTTTCTTTTCCACGCCTTTTCTCCCACTCTGTCTCTGTCTCTTTCACTGTCTGTGTCTCTCTTTTTCTCTTCCTTTGTTGCCCTTTGTCTCTTTCTCTCTCTCTGTGTCTTTTTAACCTCTTATGCTCTAACTTCCTTTTTTCCTTTTCTCTCTTTTCTCTTTCTCTTTTCATACCCCTTGCGCTTTCTTTTCTCTTCTTCTGTCTTTCTATTTCTCTTTGGATTACTTTCTTCCTCTCCCTTTCTTTTCCCCCTCTCTCATTACTTTTTATCTTTTGTTTCTCACGCTCTCTCCCTCTCTCTTTTTCTTTCTTTGTCCCGCCCTCTCTCCTTTTCCCTCCCTCTTTCTCTCATTTCTTTCTCTTTTTTTCTTTCTCTTTAATCGACTAGTCCGGCCCCCGACAGAATGTTCGTTCTATCGTGTGGCCCCCGAGTTAAAATGGTTTGACACCTCTGAACTAATGATTATTTTGATAATCCATTATCCTTCCAATGAATTGATGAATCGGTGTTAAAACCAATGAACATGATTTAAAACATTTACAAGCAAAAAGTAACCATTATCTCCCTAGCTCATTCACTCATCCTTCTTTAAGAACTTTGCACGGCAATGCGAAAATGTGAGCATGTCAATGAGGATCATGTTGAGGATGCTCTCAGTGATGACCGCTGCTCGCTGTTCTACATTGTTAGCTGTTTTTTCCAAAGAACATGATTTTCAACATTCACAAGTAAAAAGTAACCATTATCTCCCTAGGTTATTCACCCATCCTTCTTTGAGAACTTTGCACAGCAATGCAAAAATGTGAGCATGTCAATGAGGATCATGTTGAGGATGCTCTCAGTGATGACCGCTGCTCGCTGCTCTACTTTGTTTTCAACATTTGCAAGCCAAAAGTAACCATTATCTCCTAGCTCATTCACTCATCCTTCTTTGAGAACTTTGCACGGCAATGCAAAAATGTGAGCATATCAATGAGAATCATGTTGAGGATGCTCTCAGTGATGACCGCTGCTTGCTGTTCTACATTGTTAGCTGTTTTCATCACTCAGACTTTGCCAGAAACCTAAAACTTGGTACTGCTTTTTTTTTATATAATACACTGCTTAAGATGATTAAACTAAAATAAAAAGTAACTCTCGTGCGCAGTCATTAATCAGTTAGCAAGCAAACGCTAACATCAACAGGCAACCATAGACAAAGGTTACATTTAATAACGCAAAAAACGAATAAAATTAAATAATGTAGGCTACTGAGCACCCTTCGTCCTCGTCGGTGACTCCATGTTTTGGTTGCCGCCTCACCATCGTGGTGCTTCCGTGCCATATCACTTGTGGCAAGCTTGCAAGTGGCGCACTCTATTGTTGTGTGAAGTGAGGAATCGGACAGTATTTTCAAGGTCATGAGTTGAATTGACCGGAATCTTTGAAAATAGCGCCACCTAGTTCGGAATGACTTGTATTCCCTGTTGATGATATCTGTGTATTAATTGTTATTTCAACTCTATTGCAGCCTGGTCATCTCGGAAGGTGACCTCATGTATCCACTGATTTTGAGGTTTTTGAGTTTTCCCTTGCCATCATGTCGGCTTTAGATCAGGGGATGGTGTCCTAATAGTCTATAGTTTGCAATAATCTGTGGTCTGTGCAGTCATTTGAGACTGTCCCTTCTCAAGGTTTCCTTATTTTCCTCATGCTGAGGTTTTTGAGTTTTTCCTTGCCCTTATGTAGGTTTTAGATCAGGGGGTGGTGTCATAATAGTCTGTAGTTTGCAATAATCTGTGGTCTGTGCAGCCCTTTCATACTGTCCCTTCTCAAGGTTTCTTCATTTTCCTCATGTTGGGGTTTTTGAGTTTTTCTTAGCCCTCGTGTAGGTTGTAGATCAGGGGATAGTTTCATAATAGTCTGTAGTTTGCAATAGTCTTTGGTCTGTGCAGTCATTTGAGACTGTCCCTTCTCAAGGTTTCCTTATTTTCCTCATGCTGAGGTTTTTGAGTTTTTCCTTGCCCTCATGTAGGTTTTAGATCAGGGGGTGGTGTCATAATAGTCTGTAGTTTTCAATAGTCTTTGGTCTGTGCAGCCCTTTGAGACCGTCCCTTCTCATGGTTTCTTCATTTACCTCATGTTGAGGTTTATGAGTTTTTCCCTTGCCCTCATGTAGGTTTTAGATCAGGGGATGGTGTAGTAATAGTCGATTCATGCTGTGTGTGACGTGACTGACTTTGCGCGTTATTTGCGGAACACGTCGAATCGATAAACATATTCGTTGCCAACTCTTTTCATCATATTATCGATTAGTTGTTGCAGCTCTACATATTAATTTGTGCAATTATGCCTGATTGACGCACATGGGAAACCGAGGGAGTCGATCCCGTATGTATTGGACACCATTTTAACTGAAGTTTACGGTCAAGGTGTCACACCAACAGACCCATTGGTGGCTGTAAATCGCAAAAAAATATTTAATATGGAAGCTTATTCAACAATTTATGTTAATTCTTGAGATACTTTATGATGAAAACCCACACAACAAACCTTAACCTATGAAAAATGTTTTACCCAGAAGCTCTAGCTAAGCACCGAAAGCAATAGGGCAATTTGATTGGGTGATCGGTAGGAAGGGGTGGAGATAGACACAGGACAGGACATGCACCCAGCGCTGTCTGCACTGAAGGTCAATACATTGGTATTCTCCTTTGCAGTATTTTGGGACATTTTTACAAAAGAACTTTGCTCGCACCTTGTTTTGAAACCATGATTTAAGACAAAAAATATAGTCGAAATGAGCATCTACACTTTTAAGAAGTAGCTTTTGTGGAATTTGGTCCACGCCAGCCCAAATATTTGCTATGCTTACTCATGCTAGCTGTAAACACTGATTGGTCAATGCTAACTGCTTCTTGCTTACAAATTACGGCTACTTGCTAACAGTTAAATATTCACAATTTATGCTAACAGTTACATGCTGAAAAATTAGGATAATGCCTAATTGTTATAGCGTCATGCTAACGACTACATGCTAACTGCTACTTTCTTACAAATTCTGCTAATGGATACTTGCTGACAGTTAAAAATCAACAAATTATGCTAACGGCTACATCCTGACAAATCATGCTCACGGCTACATGTTAATGCTTCATGCTAACGGCTAAATGCTAACTGCTTCACGCTAAAAAAAGATGCTTATTGCTACATGCTAACCACTTCATGTTTACAAATTATGTTGACGGCTACATGTTAATGAGATATGCTAATGGTTATATGCTAAAAAGCGATGCTAACAGCTAAATGCTAACTGCTTCATGCTAAAAAATAATGCTATTGACTATATTGTAACGACTTTATATTTACAAATCATGCTAATGGATACATGTTAATGAGTTATGCTAATGGCTACATGCTCAAAAGTGATGCTAACGGCTAAATGCTAATTCCTTCTTGCTAAAAAAGTATGCTAATGTCTACATGTTTACAGATTATGCTTACAGCTACATGCTAAAAAGTGATGCTAACGGCTGAATGTTAGCTGCTTCATGCTAAAAAATATGCTAATGACTATATTTTAATGACTTTATATTTATAAATAATGCTAATGGCTACATGTTAATGAGTTATGCTAATGGCTACATGCTAAAAAGTGATGCTAACGGCTAAATGCTAATTCCTTCTTGCTAAAAAAGTATGTTAATGTCTACATGTTTACAGATTATGCTAATAGCTACATGCTGAAAAGTGATGCTAACGGCTGAATGCTAACTGCTTCGTACTAAAAAATTATGCTAATGGCTACACGCTGACGATTTCATGTTTTCAAATTATGCTAATGCCTATTTGCTATTTAACAGTTAAAAATTAACAAATGATGCTAACAGCCACATCCTGAAAAATTATGCTCACGGCTACATGCTAGCTTTTGTGTGGAGACTGGCTTTGGCAGTTTTGTGGAATTTGGTCTTCAAATTTTTGGTGTGTCGAGAAAAAGGGAAAAAGAATGGAAATATTTTGGCTTTTATGACCCTGTTATAGACCCGTAGAAATTGCTGGCTGATCTAAAAAAGGAACTGACGTGATTACGAAATAACGAGCTGAGTTTTTCTCCGCCTTAGTGCCGCTCCATCTGACTCACCGCCGAGATTTATTGTTTGATGGCGGTAAATGAGACAAAAGCAGAAAACTCAGACTGACGTGGTCCTCGAGAGAGCGCTTTCGCAAAAAAAGCCGTTTTATCGGCGAGAATTGTCCTGATTTAAGAGCCTGCCGGAGAAATTAAAGACGTAAAATGAAAAAAAGACCTCTGGAACGGGGCAACATCTGGACTTTGCCAGCTGGCCGTTCCGGTCGGACCTTGCCAGGTTTCGTTTTGCATTATTGCAAAGTGTACTTCATCCAAAAGTCATTTTGGCCTCAAATGACTCTTGTTTCCTGATATGCCAGTGCTTTGCTAACATGCTAGCATCAACAATAACTACCATATGCCCTAGCTTTGCTAACATGTTAGCATCAAAAAGAATTACTATATTCCCTACTTTTGCCAATATGCAAGCATCAACAACTACTCATTGGTCTAACTCTGCTAACATGCTAGCGTGAACAACAACTACCTTATGCTCTAGCTTTGCTAACATGCTAGCATCAACAACAATTACTATATTCCCTATTTTTGCCAATATGCAAGCATCAACAACTACTCATTGGTCTAACTCTGCTAACATGCTAGCGTGAACAACAACTACCTTATGCTCTAGCTTTGCTAACATGCTAGCATCAACAACAATTACTATATTCCCTATTTTTGCCAATATGCAAGCATCAACAACTACTCATTGGTCTAACTCTGCTAACATGCTAGCATCAGCAACAACTACCATATGCTCTAGCTTTACTAAAAAGCTAGCATCAACAACTACTACTGTGTGCCCTAGCTTTGCTATCAGGCCAGCATTAACAACCACTACTATATGCCCTAGCCTTGCTAACATGCTAGCATCAATAATTACTCCATGCCATAGCTTTGTTAACATGCTACCATCAACAACAACTACAATATGCCCGTGCCTTGCTAACATGCTATCAACAACAACTACGATATGCCCTAGCTTTGCTAACATGCTGGCATCAACAACTACTACTGTATGCCCTAGCTTTGCTATCAGGCCAGCATTAACAACCACTACTATATGCCCTAGCCTTGCTAACATGCTAGCATCAATAATTACTCCATGCCCTAGCTTTGTTAACGTGCTACCATCAACAACAACTACAATATGCCCGTGCCTTGCTAACATGCTATCAACAACAACTACTATATGCCCTAGCTTTGCCAATATGCTAGCATCAACAACTACTCATTGCTCTAACTCTGCTAACATGCTAACATCAACAAAAACTACCATACGCCCTGGCTTTACTAAAAAGCTAGCATCAACAACTACTACTGTATGCCCTAGCTTTGCTATCAGGCCAGCATTAACAACCACTACTATATGCCCTAGCCTTGCTAACATGCTAGCATCAATAATTACTCTATGCCCTAGCTTTGTTAACATGCTACCATTAACAACAACTACAACATGCCCGTGCCTTGCTAATATGCTATCAACAACAACTACTCTATGCCCTGGCTTTGCTAACATGCTAGCATCAACAACAATTACCATATTCCTTACTTTTGCCAATATGCTAGCATCAACAACCACTCATTGCTCTGACTCTGCTAACATGCTAGCATCGAAAACTACTACTATATGCCCTAGCTTTTCTAACATGTTAGCATCAACAACAAGTACTATATGCAAGCTTTGCCAACATGCTAGCATCAACAACTACTGCTGTATGCCCTAGCTTTGCTATCATGCTAGCATCAACAACAACTACTGTTTGCCCCAGTTTTGCTAACATCCTAGCATCACCAACAACTACTACTATATGCCCTAGCTTTGCTAACATACTAGCATCAACAACAATTACTATATTCCCTACTTTTGCCAATATGCTAGCGTCAACAACTACTCATTGCTCTAACTTTTCTAACATGCTAACATCAACAACAACTACTATATGCCCTAGCTTCGCTAACATGCTGGCATCAATAACTACACATAGCACTAACTTTGCTAAAATGCTAACATCAACAACAACTACTAAATGCCCTAGCTTTGCTAACATGCTATCATAAAAAACAACTACTATATGCCCTAGCTTTCCTAACAAGAGGAGTAGAGGAGTCAGCAAAGCAGTCAGCGAGAGAGCGAGAGAGAGAGAGAGAGAGAGAGAGAGAGAGAGAGAGAGAGCACAAAGAAGGTATGAAGAAAGAAACTAGGTACAAAGCAAAAAATGACGTACAAAGGAAGAAAGAACAGAAGAAGAAATAAATAAATAGGGAAATAAATAAAGGAAAGCGGAAAAGAAGAGAGAATGGGGACGAAAGAAAGAAGTGAGGAAGGGAAGTAGACAGAAAGAAGGTACAAAAAAGGCAAGAGAGAAAGAAAAGATGATGGGAATAAAGAAATGAAAGAGGAAGGGAAGAAAGAAAGACACGAAGGAGGGAAGTAGACAAAGAAGGTACAAAGAAAGGGAAGAAAGAAAGAAAAGAGGAAGGGATTAAAGAAATGAAAGATTAAGGGAAGTAGACAGAAAGAAGGTACAAAGAAATGGAAGAAAGCAATGAAAAAGGAAGGGAAGAAAGAAAGGAGAGGAAGTAAAAAAAGATATAAAAGAGGAAGGGTATAAAGAAAGACGTGAAGAAGAAATGAATTGGAAAGAAAGAAGGTAAAAAGAAAGGGAAGGAAACAAGGAAGGAGGAATAAAGAAAGAAATGCAGAGGAAGGGAAGAAATAAACAAACGGAAGAAAGAAAGAATAAAAAAGAAGGTAATAAGAAAGAAAGAAATGAAGTAAGAAGAGAAGAAATAAAGATAGAAAAGAAAGGGAAGATGAAAGAGAGAAAGAATTAAAGGGAAAAAGAAAGAGTAAGAGAAATAAAGGAACTAAGACAGGAAAAAAATAAGGAAGAATGAAAGACAGAAAAAGAAGGAAAGGTCAATGGTAACATGACTGCATTTACAAAACACTTCCCACTTTACCCATTCACACACACACTCACACACCGTTAGGGCGTTAAGGCCTCAGTGCCTTGCCCAAGGACACTTCCACATTGATTAAAATGATAACACACAATTCATCAATACACAAATCTACTTTTCAATCAAAATCTAATTTAACTCTGCGCCAGTAATCGGATTACTTGGTAATCGGAACCGAATACATTTACGTGTTTTTTTTTTTGGCATTTAATTCCGTTCCGCCTATTCTGTCACTTCCCAAACCTGTATAAAACAGTTCTCTGGTTTTCGCTTCTCCTTTCGATTTCCTATTTCCAGGCAGGTCACGATAACGTCCTTGATAGTCGTCGAGCGTTCTGCCCCCTTGTCACCGCCGCCATCTGTTTGCAAAGTCAAGCCGGATGACCAGAAGGACCGAAAGACTTTTGTCACTCGATTTCATCAACCGCTATATTTTGTCCGCTTTCCTGTCCCGTTCTGAGTGCCATCATTCCAGATTTTGGTGGTTTGACTCGCCTAATATCATAACAAGGAGCATTTTTGGGGACATATTACCCATAAACCCCCACAGATGAAGTGGGAAGGTCTATTAACTATTTTTAGAATAATTTATCTCTAGAAAGTGTAACTTCCTTTACCGCCCCCTACTGAAGTAGGAGATGTTTTCCAAGGCCTGCTAGGAGGTCCTGGATCGCCAACTCGCAATCTGATTGGCTAAACCGACAGCATCATGATCACTTGTTTTATGCCTCAGGGCCTGTGGAGCTGATTGGGAAGTCTGCCGGGTAGTTTTCTGACCCTGGCGACAAGAAATGACTCGAATGTGATTGGTTAAATATTGAAATATGAAAACACACCCGGGGATTGATTAAACCATGTGATGCGGAGGGGGTAAACCAGTGTATGCTGTTGGGCCTCTCTAATGAAAGGTTGCAAGGCACAGTGACTCCCCCCTTGTTGTGCTGAGGGCTTAATGTTCAGTGTCAGGTTGGGAAGAGCAAAGTGGAATTTATGTTTGGTAATTATGAGTGTACATTTCTGAACCTGGTTAAATAAACAGCTTAAATGTGATTGGTTGAAAACTGAACAATGAAAGGACATTTCTGAAAGCAGCAAAACCGGGGATTGATTGAACCATATGATGCGGAGGGGGTAAACCAGTGTATGCTGTTGGGCCTCACTGATGAAGGGTTGCAAGGCACAGTAACTCCCCCTTTGTTGTGCTGTGGGCTTAATGTTCGGTGTCAGGTTGGGAAGAGCGAACTGGAATTTATGTTTGGTAATTATGAGTGTAAATTTCTGACCCTAGCGACAATAGATGTCTTAAATGTGATTGGTTGAAAACTGAAATATGAAAGCACACTTAGGAAAGCAGCAAAACCCAGGGTTTGATTGAACCATATGATGCAGAGGGGGTAAACCAGTGTATGCTGTTGGGCCTCACTGACGAAGGGTTGCACGGCATAGTAACTCTTCCCTTGTTGTGCTGTGGGCTTAATTTTCGGTTTCTAAGGTTTTAACATTTAAACTGAAATCTGACTCCTAATTCCTTACAGTAGAAGCATCTTCAGAAGTCGGAGAAGTTGAATTAACCGTACCGACGAGTGTAGTCCACATATCAATTTAGTCAGCCAATTACAATCATGTAAGAGAGACAAGGTTTTTTTAAGGTCTTCCCATGTTATAATCCGTGCCGATGAAATGATCACGCCCCGTGACCTAGCCTCTGGCTGATTGGTCGGCGCCGTCATCGATGCAGATTTCCCAATGATCCTTTGAAGCTTGGAAAGGATGTCGCCAGGCACGTGTTCCACCTCACCAGACGAGGTGAATAAATCATTGGTATCTGCACAGGATGAAAGAAAAGGCACATTCCAACGCAAAGTGTTCTCTCATAGTTTGCCCTCAAACACTGAAGTCAGATTTTAGAACAAGTATATTTGACTTTACGTAAGATAAAACAGTGTATAAAATAGTATATAACTTCAGGTGTCAGGTTGGGAGGAGCAAAGTGGAATGAATGTTTGGTGAATACGAGCTAATCGTATCTCGCGCGTTCCTTCGGCAGGTTTCGCCATCCTCCAGGCCATCATGGAATCGGCGGTGGCCAACAACTGGCAGGTGACGGCCCGCTCGGTGGGGAACATCGGCAACCCCGTGGAATATCGGCGCATCATCGAGGAGATGGATCGCCGGCAGGAGAAACGGTTCCTGGTGGACTGCGAGCTCGACAGGATCAAGGCTATCCTAGAACAGGTAGCCGATCAGAGTTTTGTCGTTATTTGTTGCTCATGGTTCGAAGTCCACCTCCTCATATGGGTTTCCTTGGTTACCTGCTGTTCCTACACGCTAAATCGAGGGTTGTACTGCTCGTTCAGTAGGACGAAGACAGTGAATGATTGTAGACCCCCAGGATACGACATCCGTTTTAAGTAGGGTTGCCACAACTAATCGATAATTTAGGGTTAGGATTATTAGTTGCTCACGGTTCGAAGTCCATTCCGAAGGTGGTGGGATTCGACAGCCTCTTTCATATGGGTTTCCTTGGTTACCTGCTATTCTCACACGCTGTAGCGAGCGTTGTACTGCTGTTTCAGTAGGACGAAGACAGTGAATGATTGTAGACCCCCAGGATACGACCTCCATTTTAAGTAGGGTTGCCACAACTAATCGATAATTTAGGGTTACGTTTATTTGTTGCTCACTGTTCGAAGTCCACGCCGAAGGTGGTGGGATTCGACAGCCTCTTCATCGGTTTCCTTGGCTACCTGCTATAACCAGCTCAGTAGCCTAGATGGTAAGGCGCCCGCTTTGAGACTGGGAGGTCGGTGGTTCGCGCCCCGGCCGAGTCATTCCTAAGACTTAAAAAGTGGTCGGCGGCGCCCTCTGTTGGCTGCGGCTGCATCGTCTCGCTACAACGGGTCAGGTGCAATCGACATTTCGTTCTGTGTACATTGTTACACAGAATGACAATACAAGGAAATTATTATTATTATTATTATATTCTTACACGCTGTAGCGAGCGTTATACTGCTCGTTCAGTAGGACGAAAACCGTAAATGACCGTAGACCCCCAGGATCCGACATCTGTTTTAAGTAGGGTTGCCACAACTAATCGATAATTTAGGGTTAGGGTTATTTGTTGCTCACGGTACGAAGTCCATGCCAAAGGTGGGCTATTTAACGGAACAGTGCCTCCTAGTGGTACAGAAAAAACGTTCATTCAGTAAAAAAAAAAAACAAGAAGTTTAAATTTCTTGTACAGAAATCCTTCCTAGAAGTCGCTGCCATGTTTTTCTGTCATCTTGCTGTATTTGACACTGTTTTATGTTCGCATTAGGTGAAACAGTGCCATCTAGTGGTCGAATACTACACCCTGGGGCTTTGATATGGTTCAGTAAAGGTTGTTGGACAAAATCCATTTTTAGAAAGTAAACATGTCTGTTTAGCACTGAACAGTACACAATAAGTAGTTTACCTGAACCACTAGGATTGTAGTGGTTCCTGTGGTGTGTCTTGGGCAAGGACGGCCTGATGGCACCCATTATTTATAAGTAGCCCATCTAAAAATAAAAACCTATCCTTCATTATTTTAGGAAACTACAAGCACAATTTTGTTTAAGCTTCCCAAACACAAGCGCTCAACTTTTCACCCACAGAAAAACGATTTAAAATTTTTGGGTTCTTAAATTTCCGAAAACCCGCGTATTTTTCGGGCTTTGGTGTTGAAGCGAGCCACAGGCAGAAAACGGCGTGCACGCTATGTTTTATAAACAGTTCCCATCGCCCGAGGTGTTTTGTGCACCCACGCATGACACGACACCGAGTGAGGCAGGAGCGCTCGCCGCCTCCCCTCGGCATACCGATGCATGTTAGCCCGCGGGCTACGTGGTAAACTTTCGCTCGTTTTCATCTTTTTCTTCTTCCTTAATCGTTTGATTTAAAGGGAATACGTGAGTTTTTGCAGATGTAGTCAATCCGCGTCACGCTGCGTGTTCAATTTCTGGAATTCGGCTGGAGACGAGCAGCTCAGTTGAGGAATTTTATTGCAAAGTGAGGAAATAAAACGGAGCGTACTCCGGACCAATTATTAAGGAGAGAGTTCTCCTTCCAAAAGGCAGGCACAAATGTTTCTCCTTCTCCCTGACAGGAACAAAAACGGAACATGAATCTCTTATAGACCCACTCGTGTTACAAAAACAAAATACTCAATTGTTAGGTTAACCCCAATAAAAACCTGCACTCAAAGAAGACACAGAGACGTGAGTATCACTTACTTGCAAGGAGAAATGACCATAGACTGCCTGTTACAGTCTACTAGACACTGTGAAAAAGTCTATTTCGTCCTTGCCTTTTTATTGTATTAGGAACGCCCTAGTTTACATAATATTTCTTCTGCTCAACAACAACTTCTTATCGTATTAACAATATTACTATTGAACTAGGCGAGAATGGCGCACTGAGCAAGAATAGAACACAGTATGCAACAGTAGAATAACTTATTTACAGTTTAAATCCATCATTAATGTACAAGAGATTAAAACTGCACACAGCCGAATCTCCAATGTTGTACAATATCCATGAGTACTTCCGCAAATAGAGCTTGATAGATTGGTTGATAGTATTTCTTCCCGTATCCAGCGATTGAGAGTGTTTCTGCGGCCCATATGCTGAGTAGGCGTAGTAAAGCAGCTTGGTGAGAAAAGCGAGGATAAATACCGTATTTTCACAACCATAAGGCTCACATAAAGTCTCAGAATGTCTTCAAATTGTGCTGGGACAATATTGATATAAAAGAAAACATTGACATGAATACAGCAAGGAAATACTTCATGACAATATGTGGCTAAATAGGATGTGCTGCTGATTATATCATTAAACTAATACCTGAAAACTCCGTCTGCGAACCTCAGTTTACACTAGGCAAGCTTTTTCGACCCTGACTCACACCTGTTTTTGCTCACATCTTCAACCCGTTTTTTGATCCTGACCACATCTACTTTCCTCTCCTGGCTTTCGACTCGTTTCTGATCCCGACCAAGTTTTTCGCTCTCCTTTCCCGGCTACTGACCTGATTTTTCTGCTCCCGACACTGCCATTGCTCGCCCTGGAAGGATTGATAATCAGAATATATAACAGAACAACACTTTAAAATTAGGTTCATTATAAATCTACTTAGAACATTCATTGCATGTATATGACATCTGCCATCAGTATGTACCTGTATTTATCTTCATTCATGCAATCTCTGCGTTGCGTCGTCTGCTTTAAGCCACGTGAACTCTTCTTTCCACCAGGCTTTTAATGTACCTTTACGTTTTGTAGCGTCATCCATTTTGTTAGCTTCTTTTGAATCTTTCTTCTGGGGCTGAGGTTTTGGCTTGATTCCCAAGCACTTTTCCATATTTATTGTGCACTCTGTGCACCTACTTTGGAAAATGATATGCAAATGCACGACCATATAACACTCGGAAAAGTCCGGAAGCAGGAAGTTATTCGATGCAGGCTTCTGATTGGCTGGCAAGTATGCAAATTACCAAACGAACCGAAACTGAAATTTCCTAAACCAAACAAAGATTCTGAAATCGGAATAAAGCAAACTGGCGTCCGGGCAGACGTTATTTCAGACACTGCTATTACTCATGGGTGGAGTTGTCACAGCAACCTTTGATTCGCAAATGCAAGCTAACGCCTCTTTCCCCAACCTCACAGTCCACCAATATCTGTCATTTAACTTATTTACACTACGTGATTCACTTAAAACACAGTATTCATGTCACATATTTGAATGAATGAATGAAAACTTTATTTCGAACAAAAACAATGACTCAATAACAAAATAAAGTTACATAACATGTTCGAAAAGGAGTAGTATGAAGCAGCTTATTTTCCCTAACCCTTCTTCTTCCCTATTAATTAAATTCTATAGGTAGCTCCTTTTTTGTGTCTGAATACAACACAATCTCAAGGATACACACATTACATAAGTCAGATATCAATAATTATAATAATAACAATAGTCACATATTTTATACACTATTCATCGTAGTACCCATCTATTAACGTTTTAATGCTACTTGTCACTAAATAACAACAATAGTAATAATATTAATAATTACAGTTAATAATAGTTATAATAACAGCAACAATAACAACAAAGTTAACCATAGTTTTAAACGCCGTATTTCCAATCTCACTCGTATCCCATTTTCTTCATCCCTGTATTTCGCCATTATTGTTTTTTTGTATTTCAATTTGAACACATGAATAGTTGGACATTGTTTGATCTCGTCTTGTAAATTATTCCAAAATTTGACTCCGCACACAGACACACACCTATTTTTCCTGGTGGTTCTCACCTTTGAGATTATGAATTTACGATAGCCCCTTAAGTTATAATTTCCCTCTTTCCGAATGAATAATTGACGGATGTTTTCTGGCACTATGTTTTTGTTGACCTTAAATAACAGTTGTGAAGTGAAAAATGTTATTAACTCATCCAATTTTAATCATTTAGACTGCATGAATAAAATATTATTATGATCAAGATATGGTTCTAATTGCATGTTTTTGGAGGACAAAAAGGGGACATTGTTTGATCATTTTCTGACATTGCAAAACGGAACTCTCTACACTCAATATACTCAAGATGTAAAAAAATCATAAGTTTTAAAAAAAGATCGCATATGCAAATTGAAGATTTTGCGGCAATGCATAAGACATGGTTCACACCAGAGTTTTTCTCTCGATGGAAAAATTGGAGGGCAGTACGGTGGCGCGTGTGCGGCACAGTTCTGAGGTCATGAGATCGAACCTCCTGCTTGCGTGGGTTTCTTCCCACATTCCAAAAAAATGCATGTCAGGTGAATTGCCCGGTCCAAATTGTCCCTAGGTGTGAGTGAACATGTGAATTGTCTCTCTGTGTCCCCTGCCCACTGCCCGAAGATAGCTGGGATGGGCTCCAGCACCCCCGCGACCCTACTGTGGATAAGCGGTGCAGATAATGGATGGATGGAAAATCTGCTTTGAAAATCCTCAAAAAGTGCTCGAATTCGGCCATGAAAAATATATAGAAACCCTGGTGAGAGATTGCCCTGCCAGACAGCAAATAATTTCCATAACGGCCGACGCATCAGTATGTAAATGAGGCTCTTCTAGTACAATGGCAGTTTTAGTGCCGCACGATCATGTCTGCCGATGCCGAAGAACATCGATGATCTCGCAGACACGGAGATATTACCCGTACACCTTCGAAGGATGTAAATACGATATCGGGTAATCGCGGCGAGTGGTCCCGGCGGCCATTTCTGCCCCTCGGCAGCCTCCTCTCCAGTGCAAAATCTCCGAGGGGGAAATTTCCCTCACACGAGCCGTGACATCAACACTCGTTCCGAGGCGATATCAGCTCGGCGTGCAAGTAGGCCACACTGTCCCATAACAGGCAACAACAATGAGCCGCCTATAAATAGCCGATCCTCCGAGCTGGAGGGAAGATCTCTGGCAAGGGCCGACGTGAGCAAAGAGCCCGGATCACCAATGAAAAAGCGAGCACGTGATCCCTTCGCCAACGCTCTCCGGGCCTCATTAAAAGTGTTACCCGGCATCTGCACGCAGGGATGGAGGACGGATCCCGCCAGATGTAGGAATAGATGGAAAGATACAAAAATACCTACGAATTGATGCCGTATAGATAAACCAACACATAAACAGGTAGAGCCGTGCCTCAATATATGAAATGAAATGCGCTTTTCAAGTCAATGACTTCCCAAAGCGCTTTACAATGTGCTCCACATTTCCCAATAGCGGCCTTGCAGCCGTGTAAGGCGCTAACCTGCTTATTGGGGGTATTGGGGGTTCAGTGTCTTACCCAAGGACACTTCGACATGTAACACGGAAGAGCCGGGATTCGAACTGCGATCTCTTGATCCCAAGACGAGCGCTCTACCTCCTGAGCCACTGAGCCCAGTGGCTTCTTCCTTGAAAAGTCTTAAAAGGTATTGAATTCAATGTCCTAAAATAAGGCCTTACTTGGCATTTAAATGTCTTAATCCTTGGATGCATTGTTGTGGAATGTGGATAATAATTCATGATAAGTATGTAGGCATCTGGTGAAGGTTTTGGGACGACCTTCAGGAGATATCTTAACTCTTATTTGAGAACACTATAAAAGCCAATGTTGAACGTCTGGAACTTTGAACGTGTCCCGAAAGCAATAAAGTGCATTCCCTTTTTGCCATGTCTTCTCTCTGCGTATATTTTGTGGCGACGGCCAGCGACGTTCTCTCCAAAAGCATGACCTACCAGTACAGACCATGCCCTACTTACGAACGATTAGTTGTAAGTTGAATTTGTTACTAAGTTGCTTCAGTCCTTTATTTTCTATGTTTAAGGTTTATAGAAGAATGTTTAAGGCTTGTATAAGTCACCTATCTGGTTTTGTACTCAAAAATAAACATTTCATAAAATAATATGCTCTATAAAGACAAATAAACTTTAATTTAACTTACGTATGAAAGATGAGCTTCAAGAGTTAGGCGACTTCCTCCTCCGTGGTAAAAAGTGGCCGAAAAAAAGCGTTCCAACCATTTTCTCAACCGCATCAAGCTTTCTTATTCCACTGTCGTTTCAAAAGAAACAGCTCGCCTCTTCTTTACAGATTACAACAACCATATTGAATGGATGCACGAGATATTAAACAATAAAAATGTCAAAGTTCTTAGCGCGCTGGAGATACAGTATAGTATGTTTACACACGGACTAATAAATGTTTAAAAAATTATTTTTTTAAATACACTAAAAAATGAATGACAATATACCCGACAAAACACATTAAGAAATACATCACATCACAAAATAAACAACAATATACACGAAAAATACACCAAAATATTAATGGTTGCCATGGCGCCCAATTGGCTCCGCCCGTGTGGCGCCAGCTGCAGTTTGTTAACAGATTGGCTCCCTGTCAGTATTCAAACTCTGTCCTGTTAGTCCCATTTTGTCGGTCCGTCTGCGAATCTCTGCCCCGCAAGACGTGGGTTTTGACTCGGTCCTGTTGCCTGTAGGCATGTCCTGTCCAGTATTGTTCCCGTTTATTTTTGTCCTGTTTAATAGCAGCTTTTAGTTTCGTTCCCGTCTATTTTCGTCCTGTTTATTATCCTCTCCAGTTTTCGTTCCCGTCTAGTTTGTCCTGTTTTATTTTGATATCCTGTTTCATTATCAACCCTGTCCGTCCCGTCCTGTCCGGTATCGACCCCGTCGGTCCGATATCAACTCGGGCAATTGGTATCGATTTTGTATCATTTCACGCCAGACTGCTGCTTAACACGCATGACTCCCCCATTTCCCATAAAATAAAAGGCTCGTGTTAAAAACGTCACGCGTTTGGGTCCTGTTCCGGTTCATGACGATGAATGCCAAAATACACGAAAAAAATACATGAGGAAATACGTTTCAAAATACCTGTCAAGGCAAAATACATGAAGAAATATACAACAAATATACACAAAAAAATACTACAAAATCCAGATGCCAAAATAAATGAAAAAATACACAAAAAAAGAAATGAATGACAAAAGAAATGACAAAATACGTAAATAAACAAATTGCTTTCAGTTCATTTTGATGTATTACCTGATTCATGTTTATACAACATATTTTTGTATTTATTTATGTATTTGTACCTTTATTTCCACATCTAGCAGCAGCATCGGTCCTCCATACGTACGTATAAGAAACACTTTTGTCGGTAAAAGAAGCTCGGAGGAGCTGAAAACGGTGGCGCAGCGCCCATTACCCCCGGACAGACAGCGTAGCGTGGGGGGGCTTGGGGAATAGTGAAGCGGCCGAGGGGTTTTGGGAGCGCTGCCATGTTGCGTAAGTCTGAACTTGACGCTCTGAGATGCTCAGCCAAGACAGGAGAGAATATATAACCGACCGTGCATTCGTTTGACGGTATCCCCCCGCCATTTCACATCTTTCCGTGCATCTATTTTTCTAGCTTTAATTTTGAAAAATCGTTCTTAACTGCATTCAGTTCACAAATTTGCTTCTAGGTGTTGCTTGTGCTCTACCATAAATCTTTTTTTCCCTGAAGGATGCTCGAATTTCGACACTGATTTGAAAAAAAACAAAAAACATTATTATTTTGAGTTCTTTGAGTTCTGATATTAATTACTAATGGAATCAATGAACCAGGCTGTTTGAAATACACACAATTTATTAACACAGAGAAATAATAATGGGGGAAAAAGGGGAGGAGTTTTCGAGCGCTGAAAGTCTGGAAATTACTAGCACAAAAAAAAAAAATTCCGCTACAATGCTAGTCGATTCGGGAGAACTCACTCTTTATAAAACTAGCAAAACTAGCAAATAAACATTTTTTGTTTTTTCTTCTAATTAAAACATGTAATTTGGTGAAAAAACACTGACAAAAACACTTTATAATTAAAAATAAATAAAGATAAAATATGAAAATTTAAAACAAATAAATAAATAAATAATATTAAAAAAAAACTAGGAATGGAAAATTAATCTTAAACATTTTTTGTTTTTTCTTCTAATCAAAACATGTAATTTGGTGAAAAAAACACTGACAAAAACGCTTCATAATTAAAAACAAATAAAAATAAAATATGACAATTTGAAAAAAAAAAAATATATATATTAATAGATAAAATCATCTTAAAAATGTAGTAAAATGATCTATAAATTTGTGCTTTTATTTCACACTATATTATACCTACACTGCTTCCATTACATTTTCGCTTTCTTTTCATACAGCGACATCTAGTGGTCTAATATGACACAGTATCTCTTTAAAAAATACCTGCCAGTGAAACAAGATATTTTTGCCCCAAAACTGGATTATTTGACTCCTTTTCCGCCATTTTATATTTAGACTTCCTGCAGCGTGAGTGACGGATAAAGCGGACGCTAGCATGCGCTTGTGATATCTAAATGCTTCTGACAAGCACGCGGGGAAAAAAAGCATAGGATAGCAACACGAAATTATGAGTAATGTGCATGTCGAATAGCGGTTTCAACCTTGCCGTACTACTAAATGAATCATATCTGCAGCTGTAGAAATAACCGGAGATAAGAGAGGGCACAGAAAGGTCAGCCATGTTTTTTATCAATCAATCAATCAATCAATCAACCAATCAAAACACTTTATTTGTCCCCATGATTAGATTGATTCTTTTCCCCCTTACTTTTTCCCCAAATTTTTTTATTTTGTTCTCCATTTTCCTACTATTTTTTTCTTCTTTTGTTTCTTTTTTTTTTTTAGCTTTTTTGTATCACTTTTTTCTTGCGGGTTTCTTCTTTTTTATTTATTTTTTTTATCTTTTTTTTTTCTTATATGGATTCTTTTCCCCCTTACTTTTTCCCCAACTTTTTTTTTTTGTTCTCCATTTTCCTACTATTTTCTTTTGTTTCTTTTTTTGAGCTTTTAGGTAACTTTTTTTTGCTAATTTCTTCTTCTTTTATTTGTTGTTTTCCTTTTTCTTCTATTGATGATTTCCCCATTGCTTTTTTCCTAGCTTCTTATTTATTTTGTTTTTCCTTTTTCCTGTTTTTTTTCTTCTTTTGTTTCTTTTTTCCAAGCTTTTTTGTAACATTTTCCTTTCTGGTTTCCTCTTCTTTTATTTCTTTTTTCCTTTTTTTCTTCTAATGATTCTTTTCCCCCTTTAATTTTTCCCCACTTTTTATTTCTTTTTTCTCAATTTTTCTTTTTCCTATAATTTTTTTGTTTCTTTTTTCCTAGCTTTTTAATTTTCTTTTCTTTTTTATTTTTCCTGCTTGTTTTTTTTTCCTCCCTTTTTCATGTTTTTCTTGCTTTATTATTTTTTCCCCTTTTATGTTTTTCTTCTCCTTTTGTCTCTTATTTTTCTAGCTTTTTCTCTTCTTTTTTTATTTTTTTGTTTCTTCTTATCCATCCCCTTTTCCTTTGTTCCCTTTTTTTAATGCTTTATTAATTTATCTCATTTTTCTTTCCCTTTTCCTTTTCATATGATTTTTTTGCCCTCACTACTACATCCAGTTTTCTTTGGGTGAGGGGTGCGATCGAATATTCATTTCACTTATCGAATTCCTGTCCTTTACGAAACCTTTATTTTGAAAGTTTTACCGACCCGCAGCAGCATTCTACCTTTTTCAAGCACTGACGGAAATCAGTGGATCCCAAGGGATTGTGAAACTGGAGCATCGGGATCCTAAAAATATTTGTTATGCCCTCCTGGAACAAATCCACTTCACAGAAGGCGAGAGAGTACAACTGTTTCTACGAGACGCATTTATAAGGATTTTACACAACATGAGGAAAATCTCGAAGGAGCTGACATGATGGCTGCCGTCTTGCTGCTACGGGAGCCCCCCAATAGCCATTTGGTCTATCGCAGGGGTGTCAAACTCATTTGAACTCGGGGGCCACACGATAGAACAAACATTCTCTCGGGGGCCGGACTAGTAGATTCAAGAGAAAGAAAAAAAGAGAAAAAGAAATAAGAGAGAGAGCAAGTGTGTGAGAGAGAGAGAGAGAGAGAGAGAGAGAGAGAGAGAGAGAGAGAGAGAGAGAGAGAGAGAGAGAGAGAGAGAGAGAGAGAGAGAGAGAGAGAGAGAGAGAGAGAGAGAGAGGAGAGAGAGAGAGAGAGAGAGAGAGAGAGAAGGGGGGGGGGGGGGGGAAAGGAGAGGGAAAGAGAGAGAGTCAAAGAAAGAAAGAAAAAAATGAGAAAGAAATAAAGAAAAAAGAACGTGAGAAAGGAAATAATATCAAAAGAGTGAAGAGAAAAAGACAGAAAGAGAGAGAAAAAGAGTGAGGATGAGAAAGGGAGGTCAAAAGAAAGTGAATGAGAAAGAGAAAGAAAACTGAGAAAAAGAAGGAATGAGCAAAGAGAGAGAGCGAAAGAGGGAAAGAGACAGAGAAAGACAAAAAGAGAAAGACAAAAAGAGAAAGACAAAAAGAGAAAGAAAGAGTTGGGAGTGAGTTGAAAGAGGAGAGAGGAAAAAAAAGAAAAAAAAACAATAAGGGAAAGGAATGAAGAGAGAGAAAGAGTGAAAGTAAGAAGGAAAGAGAAAAAAAAGAGAGAGAAAGAGAAATACTACTATAGTTGCTTTGCGAGTGGTGCCTCGCTAGGGTGACATCAAGTGAAAATATTTCAAACTACAGCTTATTTTCCTCTTGCGCTTCTCCGTGTTGTTCAATCGGAACGTGACAATAACGCTTCCATATTCTTCCTTGTGTTTTGTCGCCAGCAATTTGGTGACATCTAGTGGTCAAATATTACACAGTTTCCCTTCAGCTTTATGAATCAGCAGCCCACATCCAAAGCCTGTAGGCTCCTATTTGGCCCGCCTGCCATATTTTGCCCACCAACTGTCAATTCGACCGCTGTTTTTGAGGTTTTGCAGAAATCTAAACTATCAAAGACACCTACGTCCAAGTCACCACCTCCAGAAAGCCATTTTTGGGATCCGTTCAGTGACGATAATGGAGCAATCAAAGGCGAGTGCGCAAAGACAGTTGGGGGAGGGGTGTACAGAGAAACCCAGTGCGGAGCAAGATCGGATATTTTCCGCACCCTTGACCTTATTTGCCTCCTTGAAGTTAACGCGAAGGACTTCTTGGCGTAAATGTCATTCCTTCTTCTCACTCCGCCTTTGAGTCCTCTTTGTTGTTTGAGGGTCGGTGTTGTAGAATATAAACTTGCGTTTGTAGAATAGATTCACATACATGTGTTCAGGAGACTTGCTGACATGTAGAAAGACTTGCGTACAGTCGGGAGAAATGTTGCTTACATCTCGGGAAGGTCTGGGCGGACGAATTAGTATAAACAATCCTCCTTAAGGGAGGACAAGAGATAACGGCAAAGGGCAAGGTGACATAAACTGGGATACATTTAAAAACACTTCCAAATAAGGACGGAACCCTGGGCATGTACGCCTTCAGGCGTGAAAAGGGACGGGGCCAAACCGGGTACACGTGCTATGTTGAAACTATAAAGACTTGCTGAAATTGTTGTATCAATAAAAAAGAGCTCCCTCTGACGTCATTCGATTCCTGCATTCTTTGAACACGTATGAGACCATTCAACAAATTGGTCTTATCTTCAACTCACCCAATATTTCTTCTCTCGTAGGTGGTGATGGCGGGAAAAAACACCAGAGGATATCACTACATCCTGGCCAACCTGGTGAGAAATGTTTGATTGTGTCTTTGATTTTTTTTTAAAAAGGCTTTAAAGCAGGGGTGTCAAACTCATTTGAACTCGGGGGCCACACGATAGAACAAACATTCTGTCGGGGGCCGGACGAGTAGATTCAAGAGAAAGAAAAAGAGAGATCAAGAAAAAAAGAAAGAGGGAGGGAAAAGGAGAGAGGGTGGGACAAAGGAAGAAAAAGAGAGAGAGAGAGAGAGAGCGTGAGAAACAAAAGATAAAAAGTCGTGAGAGAGGGGGAAAAGAAAGGGAGAGGGAGAAAGAAATCCAAAGAGAAATAGAAAGACAGAAGGAGAGAAAAGAGAAAAGAAAGCGCGAAGGGTACGAAGAGAGAAAGAGAAAAGAGAGAAAAGGAAAAAAGGAAGTTTGAGCAAAAGAGGTTAAAAGACACAGAGAGAGAAAGAGACAAAGAGCAACAAAGTAAGAGAAAAAGAGAGACACAGAGAGTGACAGAGACAGGGTGGGAGGAAAGGGCTGGAAAAGAGAGAGAGGGGGGGCGAATGAGAAAGAAATAAAGAAAGTGGGAAATAGAATAATATCAAAAGAGTTAAGAGAAAAAGACAGAGAGAGAAAGAGAGAGAGTGAGCACAATAAAGAGAAAGGGAGGAAAAAGGGAGAGGGAAAGAGAAAGAATCAAAGAAAGAAATGAGAAAGAAATAAAGAAAGAAGAGAAGAGATCAATAGAGATAGAAATAGATGGAGAAGGATAGAGACAGATAGCGATAGATAGCAATAGATTGATAGAAAGAGAGAGAGAGAAATAAATACAAGTACAGTGTCTTTGTTCGAGGCACCTGGCTTTCAAGCGGACATATTTCCACCTGCAGCTTGTTTTTCTCTTGTGCTTCTCTGAGTGTTGTTTCTCGGGCCGGATTCAATCCCTGAGCGGGCCCGATCTGGCCCGCGGGCCGCCTGTTTGACGGCTGTGCTTTAAAGGAATTATCAAAGACCTCGAGCGTGTAGACACGTCTCTTTGAAAAATAGACACAGATTGTAGTAATCATCAAATTCATAGCGCTCATTTCCACTTGTCAAAGTTGCATGCTTTAAACACGTATACCCACAGTCTTATACAGCGTGTGTTCCTTTTTAGCCTTCGCCTTCTTTTAAGTATTTGATTGTGACTCTTCCAGTTTGTTTTGTCTGGGTTAGCCCCGTTAACCGTCGGCTAGCTGGCCTGCCTGCGTGCTCATTGTTTTTTCTCCCAGCTGGGTTGGTGTTTATTGCTGCCACAGTAGTTTAATGGTTGTTGGCTCCCGGTTATCCCGGCTGCTTACTGCATGTTTTCTGTCAGCCAGCTTCTCGTTGTTATCCGACGATAAATCCCAGTCCGTTCTCTGTGGCGGCCGGCCAGTCTGCCGTGATTATTTGGTAATATTTACCGCTGGGTTTGTGTTCGTTGCCGTAATGTGTTTGTTTTTTGTTGCTTACCCTGGCTGCTTACTGCATGTTTTCGACCAGCCAGCTTCTTATTGTTTTCCGTTGATCGATCTTGTTTTATCTTCTACAGCCGGGGTGGCTAACTCGGTCCTGGAGAGCCGGACGTTCTGCATGTTTTGGAGGTTTCTCTACTCCAACACAGGTGACGCCAATTTTCAGCTTGTTAGCAGGCTTTGTGAGAGCTTGATAAGGATCCAGGTGATCGGAATCACCTGGATTGGAGCAGAGAAACCTCCAAAACGTGCAGGACGTGCGGCTCTCCGGGACCGGTTTAGCCACCCCTGCTCTACAGTATGAACCCTCCGTGATCACTTGGTATATTTACGGCCTGGTTTGTGTTTGTTGTCGTCATGTTTTTGTTATTGTTGTCGGCTCACAATTATCCTGGCTGCTTACTGGATGTTTTCGGTCAGCCAGCCTCCCGTTTTTTTCCACCGATCGGTCCCGGTTTGTCCTCCGTGGCAGCCGGCTAGTCTGCCCTGTCCCGGCTAGTTTTTGCCAGTTTGCCACATTTTGGCTGTTCGCCATTTGCTGCTCTCATCTACGACCCTACACCTAGCCATTCTCCACAAAAACTACTAAAACTTGGGTGCTGGTGTGCTTCACACGCTGTCACAGCTCAGGAAGTCAAAGACGAGCAAAATAATTGGAACATACTGTTAGGTTTAAGTAACCGACATTTTTAATAAAACGCTCTGAAATAAAAGAAGACATAGAGAATCGGTCATAGAGAATTGGTTATTTTATTAATCATTATCATGAGAGCGGCGGAGACCAGGCTGTTACAAATCTCCTCCTCGCTCTGAACAAGTCCCCAAACCCTCCCTTCTAATATTAAGGTTCTTGGTGAAAAACAACTTGAGTTATGGCATGCACAGGTCAGGGTGCACCCACTGGGATGTGAAACAGACTGAACAAAGAACAACTCATGGCCTTGAAGAACAGCTTACGGCTGAAAACTATACAAAAAGGGCTGAGAATACTTATAACATATTAATGTCAACTGTAGGATAAATATATGTATATAATTCCAACACATACCGATGACCTATTTATATACATGATGCAAAAACGTTTTTCTCGCATTTTTTTTGTTTTAGAATTTGGAAATCACTTTAATATTAGGATTCAAGGAAAAACTAAATACAGGGTATACTCCTTTAATTCGCGAGTTATGTTCCCTCGCTGGCGATGTTATCTGAAATGACGTACGAATAGAAAAATCCGGTTTGCCAGCCGATTTCATCAGGCCTGTGAGACGATGCTGAGAGAAGCACAGGAGAAAAATGAGCAGCAAATAATGAGCTAAAAAAATACATTATATGCCTTTCGTTTACTCGTCCGGCCCCCACCAGAGTGCTTTTTCGACACCCCTGCCTTAAAACATGATTTTGTGTTGTTTTTAAATGTTTTTTTTATAATATCATATTGGAAAAAACAAATACGTAAATACCTAGATCTGTTATGTACGTATTTTGCACACTTAAAGAATTATTTTCTATTAATTCTTGTTTTTCTTTGTTTTTTTTCTTCGATTGAAATAAAAAAAAAAATCAAATCATAAAATACCCTTATCTGTTATATTTTGCCAATTTTAAGGATTATTTTGTCATTTGTTTATGCTTTTTTTTCCTCTTGAAATTAGAAAACAAGTACCGTATTTTCCGCTCTAGGGGTGCACCAGATTATAAGGCGCATCTCCCCAAAATGGTCTTTTGTGATATATTTTCGATATATAAGGCGCACTGGACTATAAGGCGCATGGAATGAAAGCTATAGAAAAAGCGAGGGTTGTGTAAATAATAAATAAATGCCTTTGAAATAGAAGATATTTCAATTAATTTTAGCAACATGCTAACCCAAAGGAAGGCACTAGAAGACCACTCTATATGTTTGTCAAAGGCAGAACAGTTACCGTATCATTTAATTATGACTACCCGTTTCCAACTCCATTTGCTGTATTTTCCTGTAAATAAGGCGCACTGGATTATAAGGCGCATCTCCCCAAAATAGTCTTTTGTGATATATTTTCGATATATAAGGCGCACTGGACTATAAGGCGCATGGAATGAAAGCTATAGAAAAAGCGAGGGTTGTGTAAATAATAAATAAATGCCTTTGAAATAGAAGATATTTCAATTAATTTTAGCAACATGCTAACCCAAAGGAAGGCACTAGAAGACCACTCTATATGTTTGTCAAAGGCAGAACAGTTACCGTATCATTTAATTATGACTACCCGTTTCCAACTCCATTTGCTGTATTTTCCTGTAAATAAGGCGCACTGGATTATAAGGCGCATCTCCCCAAAATAGTCTTTTATGATATATTTTCGATACATAAGGCGCACTGGACTATAAGGCGCATGGAATGAAAACTAGTAAAAGGAGGGTTGCATAAATAATAAATGCGTTTGAATTGGAAAATATTTCAATTAATTTTAGCAATATGCTAACCAAAATGAAGGTACGAGAAGACTACTCTATATGATTGTCAAAGGCAGAACAGTTACCGTATCATTTCATTATGACGACGCGTTTCCAACTCCATCCGTCGTATTTTCCTGTAAATAAGGCGCACTGGATTATAAGGCGCATCTCCCCAAAATAGTCTTCTGTGATATATTTTCTATACATAGGGCGCACTGGACTATAAGGCGCATGGAATGAAAGCTATAGAAAAAGCGAGGGTTGCGTGAATAATAAATAAATGCGTTTGAATTGGAAAATATTCCAATTAATTTTAGCAATATGCTAACCAAAATGAAGGTACGAGAAGACTACTCTATATGATTGTCAAAGGCAGAACAGTTACCGTATCATTTAATTATGACTATGCATTTCCAACTCCATCAAACATATTTTCCTGTAAATAAGCCGCACTGGATTATAAGCCGCACTTCCCAATTTGTGGCCAATTTTGGGGTTTTTAGGTGCGCCCTACAGTCCCGGGAAATCAATACTGAAATATTCAATTCCTTCATATGATTTCATTCTAAAAGCTGATTTTGTGTTGATGTTTTATGCATGTTTTTGTTTTTTTCTCTCTTAAAATTTTGTTTGTTTAGCTCGATTTTTTTTTTCACCTGCAGGGTTTTTCCAACATGAGTTTGGATCGGGTCTTTTCCGGGGGAGCGAACATCACCGGCTTCCAGATCATCAACCCGGAGAGCCCCGTTGTGCAACAGTTCCTGCAACGTTGGGAACGTCTGGACGAACGAGAGTTCCCGGAAGCCAAAAACACTCCGCTAAAGGTCTTTGTGAAAACTACTCTCTTTTGGTCCTTCATTGATGAGTTTGATTGTCTAAAAATTGTTTGTTTTCAATCACAGTCTTCAAAAGAAACACTGGTTCAATTTCCAGATTTTATTCGTTCTGGGAGTAGCTTCCTAACCGGAAAAGTTGTAAACCGAGACGTGTTTTGAATGTAAATGCGCTAATCCGTTCCAAACCCCGCAAGAAAAACAGTATATCGTTTGAATAAATAAATAACATAATAGAGAGAGAGAGGGAGAGAGAGATACAAATTGAGAAAGAGAGAGAGAGAGATACAAATTGAGAAAGAAAGAGAGAGAGAGAGAGAGAAAATCAGAAAGAAAGAGAGAGAGAGAAATACAAATTGAGAAAGAGAGAGAGAGATACAAATTGAGAAAGAGAGAGAGAGAGAGAGAGAGATACAAATTGAGAAAGAAAGAGAGAGAGATACAAATTCAGAAAGAGAGAGAGACAGAAAGAAACAAATTGAGAAAAGAGAGAGAGAGAAAGAAACAAATTGAGGAAAAGAGAGAGAGAGAAAGAAACAAATTGAGGAAAAGAGAGAGAGAGAAAGAAACAAATTGTTAAAGAAAGAGAGAGAGAGAGATACAAATTGAGAAAGAGAGAGAGAGATACAAATTGAGAAAGAGAGAGAGAGAGAGAGAGAGATACAAATTGAGAAAGAAAGAGAGAGAGATACAAATTCAGAAAGAGAGAGAGACAGAAAGAAACAAATTGAGAAAAGAGAGAGAGAGAAAGAAACAAATTGAGGAAAAGAGAGAGAGAGAAAGAAACAAATTGAGGAAAAGAGAGAGAGAGAAAGAAACAAATTGTTAAAGAAAGAGAGAGAGAGATACAAATTGAGAAAGAGAGAGAGAGATACAAATTGAGAAAGAAAGAGAGAGAGAGAGAGAGAGATACAAATTGAGAAAGAAAGAGAGAGAGATACAAATTCAGAAAGAGAGAGAGAGAGAAAGAAGCAAATTGAGAAAAAGAGAGAGAAAGAAACAAATTGAGGAAAAGAGAGAGAGAGAAAGAAACAAATTGAGAAAGAAAGAGAGAGAGAGATACAAATTGAGAAAAAGAGAGAGAGAAAGAAACAAATTGAGAAAGAAATAATTTATTTTTGTCCTGTTTAATATCGGTTTCCAGTTTCGTTCCTGTCTTGTTTGTCCTGTTTATTTTCGAAATCCTGTTTCATTATCTGTCCTGTCTGTCTGTCCCGTCCTGTCCGGTATTGACCCCGTCTGACCGATATCAACTCAGGCGATTGGTATCGATCTCGTTGGCCTCTGGCTTCCTATCACGCCAGACTGCTGCCTAACGTGTACGACTCCCCATTTCCCGTAAAATAAAAGGCTTGTGTCAGAACGTCGCGCGTTTGGGTCCTGATGCTGTTCACAAAGAGAGAGGAACAAAGAAAGAAAAAGGGGGAGAGAGAGAGAGAGAGAGAGAGAGAGAGAGAGATGCAAATTGAGAAAAAGGGAGAGAGAGAGATGGATGCAAATTGAGAAATGGTAGAAAGAGAGAGTGAGATATAGAAATTGAGAAAGAAATAGAGAGAGAGATACAAATTGAGAAAGAAATAGGAGAGAGAGCAAGTGAGAGAGAGAGAAAGTGAGAAACAAAAAAGAGAAATAGAAACAGAGAAAAGAGGAGAGAGAGACAAAGAGGAACAAAGAAAGAAAAAGGGAGAAAAAGAGATACAAATGGAGAAAGAGAGAGAAAGAGAGAGAGAGAGAGAGAGATACAAATTGAGAAAGTAATAAGAGAGAGAGCAAGTGAGAGAGAGAGAAAGTGAGAAACAAAAAAAAGAGAAATAGAAACAGAGAAAAGAGGAGAAAAAGAGAGAAGGGGAAAGCAAGAGAGAAAGAGACAAAGAGGAACAAAGAAAGAAAAAGGGAGAGAGAGAGAGAGGGATAAAATTGAGAATAGGAGAGAGAGAGGTACAAATTGAGAAAGAGAGAGAGAGAGAGAGAGAGATACAAATTGAGAAAGAAATAAGAGAGAGAGCAAGTGAGAGAGAGAGAACATGAGAAACAAAAAAAGAGAAATAGAAACAGAGAAAAGAGGAGAAATAGAGAGAAGGGGAAAGCAAGAGAGAAAGAGACAGGGGAACAAAGAAATAAAAAGGGAGAGAGAGAGAGAACGAGAGATACAAATGGAGAAAGAGAGAGAGAGACAAATTGAGAAAGAAAGAGAGAGAGAGAGAGAGAGATACAAATTGAGAAAGAGAAAGAGAGCGTGAGCGAGCGAGAGAGAGAGAGAAATACAAGAGACATAAAAAGTCGTGAGAGACGGGGGAAAAGAAAGGGAGAGGAAAAAAGAAATCCAAAGAGAAATAGAAAGACAGAAGGAGAGAAAAGAGAAAAGAAAGCACGAAGGGTAGGATGAGAGAAAGAGAAAAGAGAGAAAAGGAAAACAGGAAGTTAGAGCAAAAGAGGTTAAAAAGACACAGAGAGAGAAAGAGTGGGAGAAAAGGGGTGGAAAAGAAAGAGAGATAGCGAGAGAGAGAGAGAGAAATAAATACAAGCACAGCGTCTTTGTTCGAGGCACCTGGTTTTGGCAAAATCAAGTGGACATATTTGAACCTGCAGCTCGTTCTTCTCTTGTGCTTCCCTCGGCGTGGTCTCGCGATTTTTGTTCACGTGACAGAATATTCTGGTCTGCGCACTAGTTTTCAGTCTAACTAAGAAAACTGGACTTTACTTAACTCCTCAGGAGTATTCTTGTTCAACCCTGGATTAATAAAAACAGGCGTATAATTTACCGGGGGTTGGTTTTGTGTCCCAGTACACGTCGGCATTGACCCACGACGCCATCTTGATCATTTCCGAGGCTTTCCGATACCTCCGACGCCAACGCGTCGACGTTTCTCGAAGGGGAAGTGCGGGAGACTGCTTGGCTAATCCTGCCGTGCCTTGGAGTCAGGGAATCGACATCGAGAGAGCTCTCAAAATGGTAAGTGCGGTTTATAGTACACGTAGTATACGTGTTTGTGTCAGGCATGGTGTTGGGAGTATCCTGGTTTGGGGCTGCAGGAATCCAACTGGGGAGTTGCATTTCATTCAGGAAAACACAAACTTAAGCATGTACTGTGAAAAAACTGGAACAGAGAATGAAGCGGGGTTGGGTAGGGTTACTTTAACTGGATTACTTTCAATGACTTTTGGATTACTCCAATAGCGAATATGCTAATAAAAGACCAAATAAACTAAATATGAATAAAATGACTCCATTTTGTGCAGGCTTTGGTAGTAACGGACCCAACCCTGCTCGTTACCAGGGAGAGTAACTATTTCCATTACTTTAAAAATAAGTTGTATGTCAAAAAAGTAGAAATCTTAGCAGTACTTGATTGATGTCATGGACAAATGATTAAAAAGTAACTGAGCTTCCTGATAGTAAAAGTAACTCGTTACCAGGGTTGGGTAGGGTTACTTTCAATTACTTTTGGATGACTCCAATACCAAATATGCTAATAAAAGACAAAAGAAACTAAATAGGAATAAAAGGATGACTCACACCACGTGGTAAGCTTTCCCTCCTGGCTTTGATCTCTTTGATCTCCGGCAAAACTAACATCAAATGCGACAGAAACAAAATGAAAATCAATCCAAACAGCATTTTTTGCCGTTCCATGTGTTCCGTTACTCCCCAAGCCAGCACAAAGTCGAGTCATTTTATTCCTATTTAGTTTCTTTTGTCTTTTATGAGCATATTTGGTATTGGAGTAATCCAAAAGTCATTGAAAGTAATCCAGTTAAAGTAACCCTACCCAACCCTGTTTTTCAAATATAAAAAAAGAACGATACCGGGTGTCATTTGTGCGGTAAAGTGGTCTCCTACTGTGGCAACACCACAAAACTACATGAACACTTGAAAAAAAGCCCACCCTGCAGAGAGCAATGAGCTGCAACCAATAATGTAAACCTGTAAATTTGTTGTTACTATGGCAACTGAATCAAAACTGACGTTATTTTCCAAATATTCCGCAATGGAAGTTGTTGCTCAATGAACCACTTTGTTCTGGAACATCACTAATTAAGACTGGAGTGAAGGCCCAAGGGTAAAATTCCCGGTATTGAACCATCACATTTTGCTAACGAGTGAGGTTATCCAACTTTTTTTTCCGCCCGGCAGGTTCAAGTTCAAGGCATGACGGGAAACATCCAATTCGACACGTTCGGCCGAAGAACGAACTACACCATCGATGTTTACGAAATGAAGTTGGGAGGTCCTAGGAAGGTAGGTCACCTCTTCATCCAGAACACCAGAACAAGTCACAATACTCTTTTGCTATTTTGGGTATTGCTAGCCGCTAACACAGAAATGGTGAAGCCTACTTTGTTGAGCTATTTTGACATGGTTACTGTTAGCATGCTAGCATATAGCATTCCCTCACCGGATGCGGTCATGTGCAGATGGTATGGTGTAATCGCTTACTGAGATAGCAACGATTAGTGTTCTTACGGTTGCTTGAAATCCTTAAATGCTTGAATTTGAGTGTTTGTACATGATGGAAATTGTTGCCATCTTTCTCAGGCTGGGTGTTGGGCTGAGTTTAGGGGATAGGGTTTGGGCTTCAAATAAGGGTTTTAAACTGACTTTGTTTTCAAACTAGGATTGGGGCTTAAGGTCCCTATTTGGGTATTAAACTGAGTTTAGGGTTCTCAAATATGTCTGGGCTAGAGTTAGGTTAAGGTTTAGAAACTAGGGTTTAGAGCTAGGCTTAGGGTTTCAAAGTTAGATAGATAAAGAGATAGAGATAAAGAGATAGAGATAAAGAGATAGATAGACGGATAAAAAGAGAGATAGAGAGAGAGAGATAGATAGATGGAGAGATAGAGAGATATATGTCTAGATAGTTAGATAGATGTCTAGATAGTTAGATGGATAAAGAGATAGATGGACAGATAAAGAGGGATAGAGAGATGGATAGAGAGAGAGAGAGAGAGAGAGAGAGAGAGAGAGAGAGAGAGAGAGAGAGATGGCTATATAGATAGAGGGATGGAGAGATAGAGAGATAAATAGATAGATGTCTAGATGGATAGATAGATGTCTAGATAGTTTTTTATCTTTCACTCTCTCTTTCTCTCTCTCTTTCTCTCTCTCTTTCTCTCTTTCTTTCTCTTTTTCTTTCTCTCTTTCTATTTCTCTTACTCTCTTTCTCTTTCTCTCTTTCTTTCTCTCTCTCTGTTTCTCTTTCTCTCTATCTCTCTCTTTCTCTTCCTCTCTTTCTCTTTCTCTCTATCTCTCTCTGTCTCTGTCTCTTTCTCTCTCTCTCTTTCTCTCTCTCTGTCTCTCTCTCTCTTTTTTTCTTTCTTTTCCACCCCTTTTCTCCCACTCTGTCTCTGTCTCTTTCACTCTCTGTGTCTCTCTTTTTCTCTTCCTTGCTTGCTCTTTGTCTCTTTCTCTCTCTCTGTGTCTTTTTAACTTCCTTTTTTCCTTTTCTCTTTCTCTCTTCCTACCCTTTGCGCTTTCTTTTCTCTTTTCTCTCCTTCTGTCTTTCTATTGCTCTTTGGATTTCTTTCTTCCGCTCCCTTTCTTTTTCCCCTCTCTCACAACCTCTCTTCTTATCTCTCTTTGTTTCTCCCGTTCTCGCCCTCTCTCTGTCTTTGTCCCACCCTCTCTCCTTTTCCCTCCCTCTCTCTTATTTCTTTATCTCTCTTTTTCTTTTGAGTTTTTCCTTGCCCTCATGTTGGTTCCAGATCAGGGGATAGTGTCATAATAGTCTGAAATAATAGTCTGTGCAATAACCTGTGCAGCCCTTTGAGACTCTTTGTGATTAAGGGCGTCACAAATATAAACGACTTGACTTTCTCTTGAATCTACTCGTCCGGCCCCCGACAGAATGTGTGTTCTATGGTGTGGCCCCCCGACTTAAAATGAGTTTGACACCCCTGCTTTAAAAGGTGAGGCCAGTCAGCAGGTCACATGGAAATTCGACAAGATGGCGGACCTCTCCTATCGACCCACTCTGCATCCTGCCATCGTTTCCGTCTGTTCTCGCCAACTAAGCCATTAAAATGCAACAACACCAAAGCCTGGTTACCAACGCGACGCTCTTTTGTCCTCTGTATCCTTGACGCGAATGCTAAATCGTGCACAACATTTACTTCGGAAGAGATAAAAGCTCGGAAATCGAGCGTGCGTCGTTAAAATATCGGCGGTAATGTGTTTTTGAGCTGCAATAAATACAAGTTCTTTGATTAAGTCATGTTTTTATGTTTGGCCCATAATCACAAGGAGTCTCAAAGGGCTGCACAGACCACAGATTAACGCAAAATACAGACTATTATGACAGCATCCCCTGATCTAAAACCAACATGAGGGCAAGGAAAAACTCAAAAACCTCAACATGAGGAAAATGAAGACGCCTTGAGAAGGGACAGTCTCAAAGGGCTGCACAGACCAGATTATTGTAAACAACAGACCATTACGACACCATCCCCTGATCTAAAACATACATGAAGGCAAGGAAAAACTCAAAAACCTCAACATGAGGAAAATGAAGAAACCTTGAGAAGGGACAGTCTCAAAGAATTGTACAGACCACAGATGATTGTAAACCACAGACTATTATGACTCCATCCCCTGATCTAAAACCTACATGAGGGCAAGGAAAAACTCAGAACCTCAGCATGAGGAAATGAATAAACCTTGAGAAGGGACAGTCTCAAAAGGCTGCACAGACCAGATTATTGCAAACAACAGACCATTATGACACCATCCCCTGATCTACAACCTACATGAGGGCAAGGAAAAACTCAAAAACCTCAACTTGCGGAAAATGAAGAAACCTTGAAGGGACAGTCTCAAAGAGCTGCACAGACCACAGACTATTGCAAACCACAGACTATTATGACACCATCCCCTGATCTAAAACTGACATGAGGGCAAGGAAAAACTCAAAAACCACAACATAACGAAAATGAAAAAACCTTGAGAAGATTATTGCAAACCAGACTATTATTACACAGTCTTCTTAATTCTATTTTTCATTTTTTCTTTTTCTTTTTTATTGAATATTCAAAAAAACATGTATCTGATTCATATAGTTATTAATTTATATTTTTAAATACATTTTTTCGGATTAAATTTATTTTTTTAATAAAAAAATATGATACACATTTTGGAAAATGCAAACATAAAATATGATTTACATCAAAATATTAAAATTTGAACAAAAAAATAATCACCTTTTTTTTAAAGTCAAATATATTTATTTATCTTCTATATTTTTTATAATATGAAAAAATATATTAGAAAATATAAATACAAAATCTTTATTTGTTTGTTTTTAATTGTTTAAATGTTTTATAAATTAAATCTAATTCGTTTAAATAAAAAAATCTGATTAATATAAATCTATTTATATTTTATCGTTTTTGTTACGATTAAATATTCATAAAAATATCGAAAATTGATTCATAAAGTTTATGTCTTTTCTTTGTTTAAATATTTGATAAAAATATTTTATTAATAAGTTGATTATTCTGTGAATTATTCATAGAAAATATAATTTTAATCCCTGTATTATCAAATCTAATATGAGTTCAAATTATATTTACATCATATAAATACAAAAGTACTTGAATAATAGTTTATTTGCCAGTTTTGCTCATACTATGTCGGAAAAACGAGAAAAAAAATATTTGTTTCTATCTTTAAAAATGAGGCATTAAACCAAAATTATCTGGGGAAAGTAGCATAGGGGTTCCCATTGAGTTATAATGGGAGCCGCAGTACCGGCTGCATCCTGCCAGGGGGCGCATTACTTGAGAAAATAACACCATTCATTCCAGTGGCACCACTGATTTGCTAGGATTAAAGCTAAACAATTTGTGATATCAGATTCACTGAATTTTCATCTATATAAAATAACGATTTGTCGATAAAATTAATGGATTCATTCTCGAAGGCAAAGGGGTTCACGCGTCAGCACCCATGGTGCGGTGCCTCACTGTTCAAATCCGGCCTCCCCAGGCAGAGTTTGCATGTTCTCCCCGTGTCTGCATGGGCAGTCGGATCTGATTTTCTATATCTGTGAGTGAATGAATGTTTCTGTGTCTCTGTGTGTGGAAAATGGATGAATGGATTGATGGATGGATGAATTTTTGTTTTTATTGATTCTTCTGTTGCAACTTTCATGTTTTATACATTTAAGTGAACTTCAGAATATTTGCCATCAACAAAGAGGTAAGTTGCAAGTCTACCGTTTATCCTTTCTATACTTACTGTATATACATTTTGGAGACGTGATGAGAATTGTTTTGTCTGTGTGTGGCCTAACTGCACAAACTTAAAGGGACAGTGTGTAAAAAAAACTGCCATCATTATTTCAGGAAAACAGTATTTATTCAAGTCATTAGCAAAAAATACGTGGGCTATCATTAACAAGCATTTTTTTTAAAAAGAAACTCCCGGATTAAGAAATTTGCTTATTTTATATACACAGGTCTGCCATTTTGCTGCTACGGTTTCTCTCTCTCTCGCTCTCTCTCTCTCGCTCTCTCTCTGATATATATATATATATATATATATATATATATATATATATATATATATATATATATATATAATCTATCTCTATCACTATCAATCTATCTCTATCTATCGCAATCTATCGCTATCTATCTCTATCCCTCTATCTCTATCATCTATCGCTCTCTATCTCTATCTATCTATTTCTATCCCTCTCTCTGATATATGTATGTGTATGTATAGATATATATATAGTTTTTCACCTTTCATATATTCATATATATATATATATATATATATATCAGAGAATCTATCTCTATCACTATCAATCTATCTCTATCCTTCTATCTCTATCCATCTATCTCTATCCATCGATTGCTCTCTATCTCTATCTATCTCTATCTCTCTATCTATTGATCTCTCTCTCTCTCTCTCTCTGCCTCTCTATTAATCCATCTCTCTCTTTCTTTCTCTCTCTCTCTCTCTCTCTTCCACCCCTTTTCTCCCACTCTTTCTCTGTCTCTTTCTTTCTCTGCATCTTTTAACCCCTTTTGCTCTAACTTCCCTTTTTCCTTTTCTCTCTCTCTCTCTTCATACACTTCGCGCTCTCTTTTCTCTCCTTCTGTCTCCTCTGTTTCTCTCTATTCATCCATCCATCTCTATCTCTCTCTCTCTCCCTCTCTCTCTCTGATATATATAAATATATATATATATATATAGAGAGAGAGAGAGAGAGAGAGAGAGAGAGAGAGAGAGAGAGAGAGAGAGAGAGAGAGAGAGAGAGAGAGAGAGAGAGAGAGAGAGAGAGAGAGAGAGAGAGAGAGAGAGAGAGAGAGAGAGAGAGAGAGAGAGAGAGAATGAATCTCTCTCTCCCTATCAATCTATCTACCTATCGCTATCTATCTCTATCCATCTATCTCTGTCCATCTATCTCTCTATTTATTCTCTCTATCTCTCTTTCTCTCTCTTCTCTCTCTATCTATCTATTGCTATCTATCTCTATTTCTATCACTATCTATCTATCTCTATCCATCTATCTCTATCCATCTATTGCTCTCCATCTCTATCTATCTCTCTATTTATTGACCTATATCTATCTCTATCCATCTATCTCTATCTCTCTATCTCTATCCATCTATCTCTATCCATCTATTGCTCTCCATCTATTGCTCTCCATCTCTATCTATCTCTCTATTTATTGACCCATCTCTCTCTCTATCCCTCTCTCTCTCTCTCTTCTCTGTCTTCTCTCTCTATCTATCTATCGCTATCTATCTCTATCTCTATCCATCTATCTCTATCTCTCTATCTATTGCTCTCCATCTCTATCTCTCTATCTCTATTTAGTGACCTATCTCTCTCTCTCTATCTCTCTCTCTCTTCTCTGTCTTCTCTCTCTATCTATCTCTCTCTCTCTCTATCTATATATATATATATATATATATATATATATATATATATATATATGTACACCGATTTTAGAATATAAGCAACTATCAAGGAAATAAAAAATTCTAGAAGTAACGATAGAGGTAAGTTGCGCAAAAATAATCTTAAAAAAAAAAAGAATATAAATTCTCACAAGCGAAGTCTTACTCCCCCCATGCTTCTTTGTTGTTATATAAGCAAAAAACCGGCCACGCCGCGAATAGCTCCCTCCCACTCAGATGAATCCAGAGCGAATCGCGCAAAATCAACAAAATAATATTGAAATGTCACAAAATACTGCCATGACAATAGCGTCCCCCAAATCTCCATCACATCTGATAAGTTTAAACATACACTCAAAATAAGGAGAGAAGACATCAATGAATTTTGAATTTTTTTTTTTTTGCTTATCTCGACAGGTTTATTCCCCTAAACCATTTTTTTTCAGCAACTTTGGAAAGAACACAAATGCGTAGAAATGCAGACAATAATTAAGATAAAAAGCAGGTGGTATTGACAGGTTTATGACCTTCTTGAGGAAAAGCTGCGTTGTAATATCCGTCCCAATATGGATTTTTTTTTCTCTCTATTCTGAAGATTTTATGCCAGGCAGGAGGGGTTATAAAACAACAGAAACAAGGTCTTAAATGAATTAATATCTTGTGATATTCACAGGTTTATGACCTTTTTGAGGAAAAGCTGCGTTGTAATATCCGTCCCAATAGGGATTTTTTTTTTCTCTATTCTGAAGATTTTATGCCAGGCAGGAGGGGTTATAAAACAACTGAAACAAGGTCTTAAATTAATTCATATCTTCTGATATTCACAAGTTTATGACCTTTTTGAGGAAAAGCTGCATCGTAATATCCGTCCCAATATGGATTTTTTGGATTTAAATTTTGAACTAGTTTTTTTTTTTTCTCTATTCTGAAGATATTATGCCAGGCAGGAGGGGTTATAAAACAACGGAAACAAGGTCTTAAATGAATTAATATCTTCTGATATTGACAGGTTTATGACCTTTTTGAGGAAAAGCTGCGTTGTAATATCCGTCCAAATAAGGATTTTTTTTTTCTCTATTCTGAAGATTTTATGCCAGGCAGGAGGGGTTATAAAACAACGGAAACAAGGTCTTAAATGAATTAATATCTTCTGATATTGACAGGTTTATGACCTTTTTGAGGAAAAGCTGCGTTGTAATATCCGTCCCAATAGGGATTTTTTTTTTCTCTATTCTGAAGATATTATGCCAGGCAGGAGGGGTTATAAAACAACAGAAACAAGGTCTTAAATGAATTAATATCTTCTGATATTGACAGGTTTATGACCTTTTTGAGGAAAAGCTGCGTTGTAATATCCGTCCCAATAGGGATTTTTTTTTTCTCTATTCTGAAGATATTATGCCAGGCAGGAGGGGTTATAAAACAACAGAAACAAGGTCTTAAATGAATTAATATCTTCTGATATTGACAGGTTTATGACCTTTTTGAGGAAAAGCTGCGTTGTAATATCCGTCCAAATAAGGATTTTTTTTTCTCTATTCTGAAGATATTATGCCAGGCAGGAGGGGTTATAAAACAACGGAAACAAAGTCTGAAATGAATTAACATCTTCTGATATTCACAGGTTTATGACCTTTTTGAGGAAAGGCTGCGTTGTAATATCCGTCCCAATAGGGATTTTTTTTTTCTCTATTCTGAAGATATTATGCCAGGCAGGAGGGGTTATAAAACAACAGCAACAAGGTCTTAAATTAATTAATAACTTATGATATTGACAGGTTTATGACCTTTTTGAGGAAAAGCTGAATTGTAATACCCGTCCCGAATATGGATTTATTGGATTTAAATTTTCAACTAGTTTTTTTTTTTTTGCTCTATTCTGAAGATATTATGCCAGGCAGGAGGGGTTATAAAACAACAGAAACAAGGTCTTAAATGAATTAATATCTTCTGATATTGACAGGTTTATGACCTTTTTGAGGAAAGGCTGCGTTGTAATATCCGTCCCAATAGGGATTTTTTTTTTCTCTATTCTGAAGATATTATGCCAGGCAGGAGGGGTTATAAAACAACAGCAACAAGGTCTTAAATTAATTAATAACTTATGATATTGACAGGTTTATGACCTTTTTGAGGAAAAGCTGCGTTGTAATATCCGTCCCAATATGGATTTAAATATTTAAATTTTCAACTCGTTTTTTTTTTTTCTCTATTCTGAAGATTTTATGCCAGGCAGGAGGGGTTATTAAACAACAGCAACAAGGTCTTAAATTAATTAATACCTTCTGATATTGACAGGTTTATGACCTTTTTGAGGAAAAGCTGCGTTGTAATATCCGTCCTAATATGGATTTAAATTTTCAACTAGTTTTTTTTTTTTGCTCTATTCTGAAGATATTATGCCAGACAGGAGGGGTTATAAAACAACGGAAACAAGGTCTTAAATGAATTAATATCTTCTGATATTGACAGGTTTATTCCTAACAGCAGATCTAAGAGTAAACAGGAGACGGCTCCCATCCGAGTTGCCCAGGATCATTTATACATTTCAACAAACAAATCAAAGACATCCCACTATTCCCCAATTGGCTATGTGTCTGCAGCTAACTTTAGCTTTCTCTTATTGGTTAACTTCTCCCTGCAAGATGGCGTCTCGGCTCCTCCCATGGGCGTGCCAAGCAATTCCAACAATCCCACACCACAGCGCCTTGATGTCTGGTTCATTCTGCGTCAGCAAATCCACGAATCCTGTTATCAAAAATTTCCTAGACAAAACATCTTCCACACTGCCTGCCCTTACCTTTTATTGTACATTGAACTAAAGCACAGTCAGTGAATGTCTTTATTGCATTAAACTGAATACATGTAACTTGTAGTCAATCGTATAAAATCCTTTACCACGTACGAGGGTACTTGTAAACAGACAGGACGCAGGAATGGAAGAGAAAAGTGATGTACTTTGTTGATCTTCGTGACACGAATGAACCCTCATCCTTTATTTAAAAGTGGAAGCGACAATTTCTCACGTCATCGTGTTATTCCCGTCTCTCTGATCCCCTGTCATGACTCTCCCCGTCTGTGTTGTCTTTTCAGATCGGCTACTGGAACGAATACGAAAAATTTGTATATATAATGGATCAGCAGGTCACCAACGAGTCGTCTTCTGTGGAAAACCGAACAATTGTGGTCACTACTATTATGGTACACTCTCGAGCGGCTTTTCAAACGTTTCACCTGAAGATTTCTGCCAACTCGAGGTCAAGGTGTCCATTGTTGCAATCTGTCCTGGGAGGGTAGAAGCTTTTTCTTTTGAGTTGCTTTCCATCCACTCACTACATGTTGAAACAGTCGACTCGCAGGAGTGTTTCGACTGTATCCGTGTGGGTGCCAAAGCATTTTCCTTTTTGGATATTCCGGTGGGCTGTCGTAGTAGTGACATCACAATAACGGCATTGGTAACCATAACCCTAGAGATAAGATTTGCGGTCGGTGCGTACCTACAGTAAGTAACGCTGTCTCCGTCTCGTAAAGTCAAGCGCTCGGTGACGGGATCGTCCGGGGCGGTGGATAAGAGAGGATATAAACAACCCGAGGCAACGCAGCCCTCGGCTGTTTATCCCCTTTCGACCCGTCCCGCGCACAAACTGACCAGAGGGTTTGGCCATTGAAATTCAAGTGTGGAGTCATCAGGCCCCTTTAAATGTAAAATAAGGTGCGCCTTATCTTACATTTAAAATCCCGGCCTCGTCTTCCTTCTGACTTTGTCTATCGTGTTTGCATCCTAGGCAAATTCAGAACACGTCAACGCATTCATTAACACGTCTTTCAGTTGTTTTTTTTTGTTTTGTTTTTTAAAATCAGGCACAGAGGTGGTTTAAGGTTCTGAGCTTTAAGGGTGCCGAGCACCCGGAGCAGGGGTGGGCAAACTACGGCCGGCGGGCCACATGACATACACGTCAGGCTTTTTCATCTGGCCCGCCAAAGGAGAAAATCAAAATAAAATGATAATGTAAATAAGAGTAAGTACAGTTCTACTACTAAAAACGTGATTTGGGGGGCCAACTTCGTCCCCATTGTCCCTTCCTGTGTCTGCAACAAAAATACTACCACAAAATTATTACAAATCTAAATATAGTGATTAAAACCAGGACATCATATATCATTTGTCTTCATTCTGATAACAAAAAGAACATAGAAATACTACTCCTACAGTGATACTTTTGGAGAGAACGATGTTGAGCGCTGCCCCAAAAAATAGGCAGAGAGGAGATATGGCAAAAAGGGAACCTGCTTTCTTGCATTTGGGACACGTTCAAAGTTCCAGACGGCTTTTATATATCCTGTTCTAATGTACCCACTTTCTATTAGTCAGTTATTGTCCACATTCCCCGACAATACTATGATACCAAAATACTATTACAGAAATGTTACAACAGAAATACTATAAAAATAAATATTAAAAATAATACTCCAAAGATACAAGCATGGAAATACATTAAAAATACCTCTACAGAAATACCAAGAAAAAAACCACTACAGTAATACTGTAATACAAATTTACTGCTACATAAATATTACGCCCAAAATACAACTGCAGTAATATTAAAAAAAAAATACTGAAGAAATACTACAAGGAAACTTGAATGGAAACACTTCAAAATTACTTCTACAGAAACAGTACAAAAAATCACTACTATAATACTATAATACAAAACCACTGCGACATAAATGTTACAACAGAAATAATACAAAAATACAACAGAAATACTACAAAAACACAACTACAGTAATACTACAAAAATAGTACAAAAATACAACTGCAGTAATATTAAAAAAATACTAAAGAAATACTACAAAGATACTTGAATGGAAACACTTCAAAAATACTTCTACAGAAATACCAAGAAAAAAACCACCACAGTAATACCATTAGACAAAATTACTGCTAAATAAATATTACGCCAAAAATACTGCAAAAATACAACTGCAGTAATATTAAAAGAAATACTAAAGAAATACTCCAAAGGTACTAGAATGAAAACACTTCAAAAATACTTCTACAGAAATAGTACAAAAATTCACTACATTAATACCATAATACTAAAGTACTGCTATTTAAATATTGCAACAGAAATAATACAAAAATATAGCAGAAATACTACAAAACAGAAATGCAGTAATATCAAAAAAATACTTGAGAAATACTACAAAGATACTAGAATGGAAACACTTCAAAATACTTCTACAGAAATAGTACAAAAATTCACTACATTAATAGCATAATACAAAAATACTGCTACTTAAATATTACAGCAGAAATAATACAAAAATACTACAAAAATACAACTCCAGTAATATTAAAAGAAATACTAAAGAAATACTACAGGGATACTAGAATGGAAACACTTCAACAACACATTTACAGAAATAGCACAGAAATTCACTACATTAATACTATAATACAAAAATACTGCTCCATAAATATTACAACAGAAATAGTACAAAAAATACTTCTACAGAAGTATTACGACAGAAATACTTCAAGAATACAACCACAGTAATACTACAGAAATATATGACTGCAGAAATTCTATAAAAATACCCAAAAAATAGAAGTACAGTAATGTTACAAAGCTAAATATCAAAAGTGGTGTTAGGAATCAAATGAACTGAACCATTTCAAGGCACTGGGGTATCTCATACGTTGTGTTGTTCCCATTTTTTATTTTGTTTTACTTTTTAAAAAGATATATATATAACGTTTTTCATCGTATTTAAGTCTATCCTGACCTTTAAAATGGAAAACAGTGTTTTAAATGAGTTACTTGGGTTGAATTTGAGGATTATGCCCATGGTCAGGCATATTTCCGCTCTAGATTCCTTTTTTTCACACATTTCATGACATAATGCATCACAAATTTCACCCAAAAATTTCCACTTGAGTGTATTTTCTGTCACTGGCGTTTACTTTACGAACCGGAAATGTACTCCGGTGCGCTTTCCCCGCTCCCGCCTCTTGTGCAATGCATACAAAGCCCGCGCACCTCCTGACCCCGTAAACCCGCAAACTTGTACCTTCAGGATAATGCAAACCCCGATTTCCTATTTTCCACGCTGGCCCGTTTGGCCTTGAATGCAGCAGCAGCCTGCTATATAGCACAAGGAGTCCTCCATTTTCAAATGAGTGATTTCGCAAATTTTAAGTCTAAATTTACACTCCTGTCCAAAATTTAGCTTGTTAAAATAGCTTTAAAACTGACTTTTCTACGAGCTCGTCGAGTAACTTGTGAATCCCGTGCATCAGAACGGCCAGAAAAATATAACTTTTGTCTGAAAGTCGTGTTTTAAAATATTCAGGCTATTCCATGTGAAAAATCGCTGAAGATCTCCTACAACAGTGTGTACTACTCCCAACAGAGAATTGCACAAACAGGCTCTAACCAGAGTGGTAAGAGAAGGGTAATTGTTTTCAACTTAGAATGAAATGGTAAAACATAAAATAAGACACTATTTTTCAGTGAAGAGGACGCTAGGTTCCGGCGCAAAAAATACCCTAGTTTCTACCGTAGAAGAAGATGATGCTTGTTATCAGTGTAGAAGAAGAAAACAGTGCCATATAAGGCTTGTTTTTAGCATAGAAAAAGTAGTTTTCAGTGGGAAAAAAAGCGCAAGATTCTTGCGTAAACACAGAACAAAAACTGGTAGTTTCCACCAAAAGAGTAGATGATGCTTGATTTCAGCGTAGAAGAAGAAAATGGTGCAATATAAGGCTTGTTTTTAGCATAGAAGAAGAGTAGTTTTCAGTGAAGAAGAAAAAAAAAGCTAGTTTCCACCATAGAAAAATAAGATGCTTGTTTTCAGCATGGAATGAAATGGTAAAAAAAAAATGCACTCCTTTTTAACAAAAAGTGAAGAAGAAAGTGTTATGTTCCGGAACAAAGGGGAAGATGATGTTTGTTTTTAGCTTAGAAGAAGAAAATGGTGCAATATAAGCCTTAGCGTAAAAAAAGAATAGTTTTCAGTGAAGAAGAAAACGCTAGGCTCCAGCGTGAAAAATACCCTAGTTTCTACCGTAGAAGAAGATGATGCTTGTTTTCAGCATAGAAGAAGAAAATCGTGCAATATTAGCCTTGTTTTTAGCCTAAAAGGAATAGCTTTCAGTGAAGTAGAAAATGCTAGGTTCCGGCGTAAAAAATACCGTAGTTTCTACCGTAGAAGAAGATGATGCTTGTTTTCACTGTAGAAGAAGATAATTGTGCAATAAGGCTTGCTTTTAGCATAAAAGAAGAGTAGTTTTTAGTGGAAAAATTTTAAAAAATGCTAGTTTCCAACAAAGGAGAAGATAATTGTTTTTCAGTGTAGAAGAAGAAAATGGTGCAATCTAAGCATTGTTTTCAGTAAAGAAGAAAACTCTAGGTTAAGACGTAAAAAAAGAGGCTAGTTTCCACCGTAGAAAAATAAGATGCTTGTTTTTAGCATAGAAGAAGAACAATGGAGCAGTATGAGGCTTGTTTTAAGCATAAAACGATTCTAGTTTTCAGTGAAGAAGAAAAAAGATACCAGTTACCACCATAGAAGAAATAATGCCTGTTTTTCAGTGTAGAAGAAGAAAATGGTGCAATCTAAGCCTTGTTTTCAGTAAAGAAGAAAAATCTAGGTTCAGACGTAAAAAAAGAGGCTAGTTTCCACTGTAGAAAAATAAGATGCTTGTTTTCAGCATAGAAGAAGAACAATGGAACAATATGAGGCTTGTTTCAAGCATAAAAGAAGATTCTAGTTTTCAGTGAAGAAGAAAAAAGATACGAGTTACCACCATAGAAGAAATAATGCCTGTTTTTCAGTGTAGAAGAAGAAAATGGTGCAATCTAAGCCTTGTTTTCAGTAAAGAAGAAAAATCTAGGTTCAGACGTAAAAAAAGAGGCTAGTTTCCACTGTAGAAAAATAAGATGCTTGTTTTCAGCATAGAAGAAGAACAATGGAACAATATGAGGCTTGTTTCAAGCATAAAAGAAGATTCTAGTTTTCAGTGAAGAAGAAAAAAGATACGAGTTACCACCATAGAAGAAATAATGCCTGTTTTTCAGTGTAGAAGAAGAAAATGGTGCAATCTAAGCCTTGTTTTCAGTAAAGAAGAAAAATCTAGGTTCAGGCGTAAAAAATAGGCTAGTTTCCACTGTAGAAAAATAAGATGCTTGTTTTTAGCATAGAAGAAGAACAATGGAGCAGTATGAGGCTTGTTTTAAGCATAAAATGATTCTAGTTTTCAGTGAAGAAGAAAAAAGATACTAGTTACCACCATAGAAGAAGATGATACTTGTTTTTCAGTGTAGAAGAAGAAAATGATGCAATCTAAGCATTGTTTTCAGTAAAGAAGAAAACTCTAGGTTCAGACGTAAAAAAAGAGACTAGTTTCCACCGTAGAAAAATAAGATGCTTGTTTTTAGCATAGAAGAAGAACAATGGAGCAGTATGAGGCTTGTTTTAAGCATAAAACGATTCTAGTTTTCAGTGAAGAAGAAAAAAGATACTAGTTACCATCAGAGAAGAAGATGATACTTGTTTTTCAGTGTAGAAGAAGAAAATGGTGCAATCTAAGCCTTGTTTTCAGTAAAGAAGAAAAATCTAGGTTCAGGCGTAAAAAATAGGCTAGTTTCCACTGTAGAAAAATAAGATGCTTGTTTTCAGCGTAGAAGAAGAACAATGGAGCAAATTGAGGCTTGTTTTAAGCATAAAAGAAGATTCTAGTTTTCAGTGAAGAAGAAAAAAGATACCAGTTACCACCATAGAAGAAGATGATACTTTTTTTTCAGTGTAGAAGAAGAAAATGAAGCAATCCACGCCTGGTTTTCAGTAAAGAAGAAAACTCTAGGTTCAGACGTAAAAAAAGAGGCTAGTTTCCACTGTAGAAAAATAAGATTCTTGTTTTCAGCATAGAAGAAGATAAGGCTTGTTTTAAGCTAGTTTTCAGTGAAGAAGACAAAATATACTCGTTACCACCATAGAAGAAGATGAAAAATGAGTCATAAAACATAACATAACATAAAATAGGGAACTGCTTTTCAGTGAAGAAGAAAACGCTTAAAAAATATCTTCGTTTGAACGTTTAAAACGTTTAAAAGTCTGACATATCTTGTCGGTGAAGAAAAAACGCGAAAAGATGTTAATTTCCGTCATAGAAGAAGCGTAGAAGACAATCTCCAAAGCGCTTCACAATGTACATCACATTTTAGCCATTCACGCACACACTCACGCACCGGTTGCCAGAGGCAGCCATTTTTTCCGTATTCAATAAATAAAACTCTAATTTCTGGCATAGAAGAAGACAGCCCTTGTTTTTAGCATCGAAGAAGACGCTAGTTTTCATTGAAGAAGACGTTCCTGTCTAAACAATACTACTCTAGTTTCCGGCATTGAAGTAGACGCTTGTTTTTGGGGTTTTTTTTAGAAACCACCTGAAAAATTTTGGATTCTAGCAGGGAAACAAAACCAAATGACACTAAACAAACAAGAACGCTCATGATTTTCTATTTAAAACGGAGGACTCCTCGTATTTGGCCGAGTGTTGACCCGCCCCGCCCTCCGATCCCAGATTGCCATACCGTCAACCGATCCTAACCACGCCAGCCCTCCTCCCAAGCATGAAAAGCATGCCCGAGTGTGACCTCCGAGGCCGGCCCGCGTACCATATCTTTGCCACCGCCTCATACTCTGTGTGATTAACAGGAAGCGCCGTACGTGATGTACAAGAAAAACTATATGCAGATGGACGGGAACGACCGGTACGAAGGCTACTGTGTCGATTTAGCGTCCGAGATCGCCAAACACGTGGGGATCAGATACAAACTCTCGGTCGTTCCCGACGGAAAATACGGGGCCAGGGATCCCGAGACCAAGACCTGGAACGGGATGGTGGGTGAACTGGTTTATGGGGTAGGTATCACTCGACGCATTGAAACACAGTATTTCACGACAGTCGATCCCGACTGGTTTTATGGGTGGAGTTAAAGAGCCAATTGCAATTCATCATTTTAAGCTCAAAACAAAAAACTGATTTTAGAACAAACTGTCAGGACCAGAACGGAGACAGGACCCACTTGCGTTGCGTTTCTCTCAGTGTTATTGGTTGCTCAGACGCGGAAGTGGTATATCCGTGGCGAGCGATGTCGAGAGAGGAAAAAACTGATCGGTAGCCGGAAAGGGGAGAAAAAATATAGTCGAGATCAGAAAAGCGGTCGGGGGCGGGAAACAGACGGGAACCGGAACAGTAGAGAGTCAGGGGGCGGTGTCGAGAGCGCAAAAAACAGATCGGTAGCCGGGAAGGGGGAGCAAAAATCGTGGTCGAGATCAGAAAAGTGGTCGGAGCCGGGAAACGGACGGGAACCGGAACAGGAGAGAGTCAAGGGGCGGTGTCGAGAGCGGAAAAAACAGATCGGTAGCCGGGAAGGGGGAGCAAAAATCGTGGTCGAGATCAGAAAAGGGGTCGGATGCGGGAAACAGATGGGAACCGGAACAGGAGAGAGTCAGGGGGCGGTGTCGAGAGCGGAAAAAACAGATCGGTAGCCGGGAAGGGGGAGGAAAAATCGTGGTCGAGATCAGAAAAGGGGTCGGATGCGGGAAACAGATGGGAACCGGAACAGGAGAGAGTCAGGGGGCGGTGTCGAGAGCGGAAAAAACAGATCGGTAGCCGGGAAGGGGGAGGAAAAATCGTGGACGAGATCAGAAAAGCGGTCGGAGCCGGGAAACAGATGGGAACCCGGAACAGGAGAGAGTCAGGGGCGGTGTCGAGAGCGGAAAAAACAGATCGGTAGCCGGGAAGGGGGAGCAAAAATCGTGGTTGAAATCAGAAAAGCAGTCGGAGCCGGGAAACAGATGAGAACCGGAACAGGAGAGAGTCAGGGGGCGGTGTCGAGAGCGCAAAAAACAGATCGGTAGCCGGGACGGGGGAGCAAAAATCGTGGTCGAGATCAGAAAAGTGGTCGGAGCCGGGAAACGGACGGGAACCAGAACAGGAGAGAGTCAGGGGGCGGTGTCGAGAGCGGAAAAGACAGATCGGTAGCCGGGAAAGGGGAGCAAAATTCGTGGTCGAGATCAGAAAAGCGGTCGGAGCCGGGAAACAGACGGGAACCGGAACAGGAGAGAGTCAGGTTCGAAAAGCTTGGGTGGAATTAAAGAGCCTCATGGCATGAGGAAGACAATTTTAGATGACAGTTTTAACTGTATATAGATATCTATCTGTTATTACACTATATCCCTTTAAATAAAGTATCATTTACTGCCTCCTAGTGGTAAATAAATACAGAATTTGAATTTTAAGGAAAAATTCTGAACTATTATATAAATGTCAATTTTAAGTACTCGAAGGTTGGAAATTTGTATTTATTTTATTTGGCGCCATTTGGTCACTTTCCATTTCCGTAGTTTGTATTCTTCCTTTGGGTTTGTAGCATTCGTTTTCAGTCTCACGACACAATACAGTGACCTCTAGTGTTTTTCTAATACACACGTGGCCTGCCACATGTTTACGTGGCCCTGTGAGAAAAGCACAAGAGAAAAATGAGCATCAAACCATGACCTGCTGTTTTAAATATGTCCACTGGATGTCACCAAAACCAGGCGCCACTCCCAAAGCACCCACTGTAGCTGTATTAATCACCCAGAGAACATTGAAAATTATTTCACCGACTTGCTTTTAAGCGTGATAGAGAGGGCGGGACAAAGAAAGAAAAAGAGAGAAAAGGAGAGAGCGTGAGACACAAAAGATTAAACGTTGCGAGAGAGGGGGAAAAGAAAGGGAGAGGAAGAAAGAAATCCAAAGAGAAATAGAAAGACAGAGGAAAGAAAAGAGAAAAGAAAGCGCAAAGGGTAGGAAGAGAGAAAGAGAAAAGAGAGAAAAGGAAAAAAGGAAGTAAAAGCAAAAGAGGTTAAAAGACACGGAGAGAGAAAGAGACAAAGAGCAACAAAGGAAGAGAAAGAGAGTGAAAGAGACAGAGACAGAGTGGGAGAAAAGGGGTGGAAAAGAAAGAGAGAGAGAAATAATAACAAGTACAGTGTCTTTGTTCGAGGCACCTGGCTTTGGCAACATCAAGTGGACATATTTCAACCCGCAGCTCATTTTTCTCTTGCGCTTCTCTGAGTGTTGTCTCGCCGGCCGGATTTAATCCCTTAGCGGGCCTGACTGGCCCGCGGGCCGCCTGTTTGACACCTGTGTCTTAAACAATGAGATACTCTGTTCAGTTTTTGAGCAATGTGATTCTCTGTTGTGCTAAAAACCCAAAGAACAAACCATTTTACAGAGCCAAATTTTTGTTATGTTATCAGTAGTCGGTGATTTAATACTGATCTCTAATAAATAGTGTTGTCTCGCGGGCCGGATTCAATCCCTCAGCGGGCCTGATCTGTCCCCTGCGGTGTCCCTGATGTCTTTCCATCCCCACTGACACGGTCCCCTCCTTGTCCCCCCCACCGCCACAGAGAGCCGACATCGCCGTGGCCCCCCTGACCATAACTCTGGTACGGGAGGAAGTCATCGACTTCTCCAAGCCCTTCATGAGCTTGGGGATCTCCATCATGATCAAGAAGCCCCAAAAGTCCAAACCCGGCGTCTTCTCCTTCCTGGACCCCCTGGCCTACGAGATCTGGATGTGCATCGTGTTCGCCTACATCGGCGTGAGCGTGGTCCTGTTCCTGGTGAGCCGCTTCAGTCCTTACGAGTGGCACCTGGACGAGAACGAAGAAGCCAAAGACCCCCAGAGTCCCCCAGACCCGCCCAACGACTTTGGCATTTTTAATAGCCTGTGGTTCTCGCTGGGTGCCTTCATGCAGCAAGGATGCGATATCTCCCCAAGGTTGGTAGTCCACCTCCCTGCCCGCCGCCTGCCGTCACCTCTTTGCATTTTAGAGTCCCTGACATAAACATCTCCATCTCCACATGGTGCATATAGGTTATTTTGGCCTCGTCCCGCCTCGATCCAGTCTCTCGGATAAAATCGCGGAGGACCGACCCCGCCGTGTGGAGAAACTAATGTGTAAACATCTAAATACAAACAAATATATGCCGTCTGGATACATGAGCACAACTATTTCCCATCATGCCTCAATATATGATATAAATGCAATTGATTCATACACAGTGAACCCTCATTTAGCACAGGTCCAAAAACAACCCGTGACAGGTGAAATCCGTAAAGTAGAAACCTTCATTTTTCTTCAGTTCATAAACAACGAGATACACTATTATGCTATAAACCCAAAGAACAAACCCTTCTACAGACCCAAGCTTTTTAACTCACGTCCTGCCTCGATCCAGTCTGTCGGATAAAATCGCGGAGGACCGACCCCGCCGTGTGGAAAAATAAATGTGTAAACATCTAAATACAAACAAATATATGCCGTCTGGATACATGAGCACAACTATTTCCCATCATGCCTCAATATATGATATAAATGCAATTGATTCACACAGTGAACCCTCATTTAGCACAGGTCCAAAAACAACCCGTGACAGGTGAAATCCGTAAAGTAGAAACCTTCATTTTTCTTTAGTTCATAAACAACGAGATACACTATTATGCTATAAACCCAAAGAACAAACCCTTCTACAGACCCAAGCTTTTTAACTCACGTCCCGCCTCGATCCAGTCTGTCGGATAAAATCACGGAGGACCGACCCTGCCGTGTGGAGAAATAAATGTGTAAACATCTAAATACAAACAAATATATGCCGTCTGGATACATGAGCACAACTATTTCCCATCATGCCTCAATATATGATATAAATGCAATTGATTCATACACAGTGAACCCTCATTTAGCACAGGTCCAAAAACAACCCGTGACAGGTGAAATCCGTAAAGTAGAAACCTTCATTTTTCTTCAGTTCATAAACAACGAGATACACTATTATGCTATAAACCCAAAGAACAAACCCTTCTACAGACCCAAGCTTTTTAACTCACGTCCTGCCTCGATCCAGTCTGTCGGATAAAATCGCGGAGGACCGACCCCGCCGTGTGGAAAAATAAATGTGTAAACATCTAAATACAAACAAATATATGCCGTCTGGATACATGAGCACAACTATTTCCCATCATGCCTCAATATATGATATAAATGCAATTGATTCACACAGTGAACCCTCATTTAGCACAGGTCCAAAAACAACCCGTGACAGGTGAAATCCGTAAAGTAGAAACCTTCATTTTTCTTTAGTTCATAAACAACGAGATACACTATTATGCTATAAACCCAAAGAACAAACCCTTCTACAGACCCAAGCTTTTTAACTCACGTCCCGCCTCGATCCAGTCTGTCGGATAAAATCACGGAGGACCGACCCTGCCGTGTGGAGAAATAAATGTGTAAACATCTAAATACAAACAAATATATGCCGTCTGGATACATGAGCACAACTATTTCCCATCATGCCTCAATATATGATATAAATGCAATTGATTCATACACAGTGAACCCTCATTTAGCACAGGTCCAAAAACAACCCGTGACAGGTGAAATCCGTAAAGTAGAAACCTTCATTTTTCTTCAGTTCATAAACAACGAGATACACTATTATGCTATAAACCCAAAGAACAAACCCTTCTACAGACCCAAGCTTTTTAACTCACGTCCCGCCTCGATCCAGTCTGTCGGATAAAATCGCGGAGGACCGACCCCGCCGTGTGGAGAAATAAATGCAGCTAACCAGATGTGCAAAATGGGCAGTCAGGTAGACAAGTCACTATACACTATATATATATATATATATATATATATATATATATATATTCACGCGGCATATATCTGTTGGTATTTATTTATTAGTACAAGTATTTGTACATACGGCCGGATTTGTACTCCGTGCGGAATAACTTATAGTCACCATGCTTAGGGCTGTAAAATGCACAGGGTTCATTCCATCGCCGAGTCCAAAACGAAGGTGACTCTTGGAGGGCTACCGTGTTTTTGCTGCATGTCCCATTTTACGGTCATCGACTCACTCAGCTTCACTTGGGGGCCACCGTCCAAGTTCCCGTCGACATCGTCGGTTCACGCTTCCATCCATGACACCCTCCATCTCTCATCTCCTAAGAGGACTCTCAAAGGCCAGAGAATGGATCGGAAGATGCTCTCATGGACCGTGTCAAAGACTCGCCTTTGATTTTTTGGGGGGAATGGGCCAAAGGATGAAAAAAAAAATGAAATACGGGAGTGTACTACCCCAAAACTTCGTGTATAACGCACACCCAAACTTTCAATTCTTCTTTGGGTAAAAAAAAAAAAAAGTACGTTATACACCTATATATACAAGTCTGTGACATTATGGGGATTCAGTACACTGATCTGCCTGTGAGAGGCCATTTGAGAGGTAAATCGTGCTTGCTCTCACATATAATCATACTCTCACACATGCACTGCCTAGAACTGACTACATCTCCTCATGAGCTAAATAATAATAATCTTGTCTCTTATTGTGTGTCATACCTATGCTCAAACGCTACTATATTCTCTATTCTACGCACAACTATTCTCTCTCACACTTACTGTTATATTCTCATACACTCTACTATATTCTTTCATACATGCTAGGATACTCTCATACACACACTACTATGCTTTCACACACATACTACTGTATTCAAACACACGCACACAATACTTAGAACACTCATACACTATTATAGTCTCTCATCTACGCTACTATACTTCCCCTCACACTACTATACTCTCACACACTGTTATCCTTTCTCATGCTATTGAAATTGTTATTACTTTAAGTTTTTTTCACATCTAGTGTGATGATCATCTCAATTTTTAGTGTTGTTTAGATATTTTTGGTAACAAAGGTGATGCACATTGATGTGATGTTGTACAGTATGACGTTAAACTGGAGTTTCTCTCATTAAAGTATTATGTTCAAGAGAGTATAGTAGTGTGTGAATGAGAGTTTTGTGGTATGTGTGAGAGAATATAGGATTATGTGTGAAAAAGTATAGTGGTGTGTATAAGAGTTTAGTAATACGAGCAAGACTAGTCATGTGTGTATCTGAGTATAGTAATATGTGTGAAAGAGTATAGTAATGTGGGTACTGGATTATAGTGGTATGCGTGAGAGAGTACAGTAGTGTTTGAATGAGAGTATAGTGATGTGAGCGAGAAAGTAAAGGAGTATGTTTGGCAAGTATAATTTTGTGTGTATGAAAGTTAAGTAATACGAGTGAGAGAGTATAGTAGTGTGGGTACTAGATTATAGTAGTATGTGTGAGAGAGTACAGTAGTTTTTGAATGAGAGAATAGTGATTCGTGCGAGAGAGTAAAGGAGTATGTTTAAGAAAGTATAATGGTGTGTGTATGAAAGTTTAGTAATACGAGTGAGAGAGTATAGTAGTGTGGGTACTAGATTATAGTAGTATTTGTGAGAGAGTACAGTAGTGTTTGAATGAGAGTATAGTGATGTGAGCGAGAAAGTAAAGGAGTATGTTTGAGGAAGTATAATGGTGTGTGTATGAAAGTTTAGTAATACGAGTGAGAGAGTATAGTAGTGTGGGTACTAGATTATAGTAGTATGTGTGAGAGAGTACAGTAGTTTTTGAATGAGAGTATAGTGATTCGTGCGAGAGAGTAAAGGAGTATGTTTAAGAAAGTATAATGGTGTGTGTATGAAAGTTTAGTAATACAAGTGAGAGAGTATAGTAGTGTGGGTACTAGATTATAGTAGTATGTGTGAGAGAGGACAGTAGTTTTTGAATGCGAGTATATTGATTTGTGCGAGAGAGTAAAGGAGTATGTTTAAGAAAGTATAATGGTGTGTGTGTATGAAAGTTTAGTAATACAAATGAGAAAATATAGAAGTGTGGGTACTAGATTATAGTAGTATGTGTGAGAGAGTACAGTAGTGTTTGAATGAGAGTAGAGTGATACGTGCGAGAGCGTAAAGGAGTATGTTTGAGGAAGTATAATGGTGTGTGTATGAAAGTTTAGTAATACGAGTGAGAGAATATAGTAGTTGTATTAGAGTATAGTAATATGTGCGAGAGAGTATAGTCGTGTGCGAATCAGAGTATATGTATGTATGTATGAAGGTTTAATAATATGTGTGAGAGAGTGCAGTAGTGTTTGTATGACAGCATATCAATATGTGTAAGAGAGTATAGTTATGTTTTAGAGAGTGCAGTAGTGTATGTATGAGAGTATAGTAACATGTGGGAGGAAGTATAATAGTCTGTGTATGAGAGTGTTATCGTGAGGTTCTTGTGAATGATTGACTGGGCAAACCTGCTGCTCACTAGAACTCTAGTGTTTATATGAGAGCTTCGACTGACTTTCTACGTGGCATCGTCTGATGTTCATGCCGGTTCACACTGCTCCCAGAAAAGCTCTCCACGTCTCGCTGTTTATTAGTAAGACTTTGTATTTATTCTAGCCTTACCTTTTAATGGACTGTGTTTTTTGTCACTAGTTTTCCATTTCCCTTCCTCTACGGAGCGCCTTTTGTTGATTCCCCCATCCCCGTTAAAACTGTGGATCTGACACTTGAATCCAACCCACCGAAAAGTAACCATAGTAATACTGTGTCTGTTAAAGAAAATAGTAACGTGTGTATGAGAGTAAAGTAATATGTGTGAGAGACTAGAGTGGTGTTTATGAAAGTATAATAAAATGTGTGAAGTATAAAAGAGTTTCCTTTCAGTCATCATCCTTCCGATCTTCTCTTTCTTCCACTCAGTCGCTTTACTTCCACAGCCTCTCACATTTAGTGACCCTATAGGGTTTGCGAGACCTTTCGGTGTCCCGCCCCCTGTATACGAGTACAGTTGTGCATGTGAGAGAGTATGATGGTATATGTGAGAGCAAGTAGGATATACTTCTCAAAGGGCTTCTGGTCTTGATCTGACCAACTTCTAATGCCTTCTCAACGCTTTGCAGTTCTTACGTCCGCTGTGTTTCCCCTTTGACCAGGTCACTGTCGGGACGTATCGTGGGGGGCGTGTGGTGGTTCTTCACCCTCATCATCATCTCGTCCTACACGGCCAACCTGGCGGCCTTCCTCACCGTGGAGAGGATGGTCTCCCCCATCGAGAGCGCAGAAGACCTGGCCAAACAGACTGAAATCGCCTACGGGACTCTAGACTCCGGCTCCACTAAGGAGTTCTTTAGGGTAAGAGATGTCGGCAAAGCATTATTAGCTCCCATTACGAAAAACCAGGGGTCTCAAACTCAGTGTATATGGGGGCAACCGAAGGCAGGGTCTGGGTGAGGTTGGGCCTAATCAGGTTTTCCACAAAAACAACACTATATCGATGTAAGGGGTGGACTCATATGCGGCAAGCAGGAACTAAGGCAGGCGAGTTCAAAAAAAGGCTTGGCATTTCATAACAAAAAGAGGTACAAAGTAACAAACAGATAAGGTTTCACAAAACAACGAAATGTACAACAAAACCTGACATGATACAAACCAGGAACAAAGACCAAACCAAAAATGGAGATGAAAGTACAAAGTAACAAACAAATAAGTGTCCAAGAAACCCAAAAAACAAAATCATAGCAAACAGAACAAAAAGAACGTTACATCTATGTGAGGGGTGGACTCATATGGGGCAAGCAGGAACTGCGGCAGCCGGGCTCAGAAAAAGGCTTGGCATTTCATAACAAAAGGAGGTACAAAGTAACAAACAGATAAGGTTTCACAAAACAAGGAAATGTCCAAACAAAACCAAACCTGACATGATACAAACCAGGAACAAAGACCAAACCGAAAATGGAGATGCGAGTACAAAGTAACAAACAAGTGTCCAAGAAACCCAAAAAACAAAATCATAGATATCATATATTTTTGGAATAATAGTTGGGTTGGGTTCTGGGATGGATGGATGGATGGATGGATCCTTTAACCATTTGGGTGAGAGAGGTGTGGTGTGTCTTGGGCAAGTACAGCCTGGTGGCACCTAGCCCTCTCCAGGCAATTCGTATAGTATTACTGTATAAGTAGTTTTGTAGTATTCCATTGTCTAATTTTTGTTATATTTCTCTAGTATTTTTCGTATTAATGGTTGGTTGGTTGGTTGGTTGGATCCCTTAACCACTAGAGTGGTAGGGGCTCCATTTGCTGTGGTGTGTCTTGGGCATGTACAGCCTGGTGGCACCCATCCCTCTCCAGGCCATTCATATAGTATTACTGTATAAATATTTTTGTAGTATTTCTCTAGTATTCCTTGTAATAATGGTTGTATGGATGGATTCTTTTACTACTTGGCTGAGAAGGATGTGGTGTGTCCTGGGCAAGTACAGCCTGCTGGCACCTGTCCCTCGCCAGGCCATCCATATAAAATTACTGTATATGTATTTTTGTAGTACTTCCATTGTCTTATTTTTGTAGTATTTCTCTAGTATTTTGGTATTTTTGATTGGTTGGTTGGTTTCTTGGATCCCTTAACCACTAGAGTGGCAGGGACACCATTTCCTGTGGTGTGTCTTGGGCACGTACAGCCTGGAGGCACCCATCCCTCCCCATGCCATTCACATAGTATTACTGTATAAGTATTTTGTAGTATTTATGTCTTGTTTTTGTAGTATTTGTCTAATAATTTTGGGAATAATAGTTGAATGGATGGATGGATCCCTTAACTACTTGGATGAGAGGTGTGTGGTGTGTCTTGGGTAAGTACAGCCTGATGGCACCTGTCCCTCTCCAGGCCATCCATATAGTATTACTGTATAAATATTTTTGTAGTATTTCTCTAGTATTTTTCGTATTAATGGTTGGTTGGTTCGTTGGATCCCTTAACCACTAGGGTGGTAGGGGCACCATTCCCTGTGGTGTATCTTGGGCACGTACAGCCTGGTAGCGCCCATCCCTCCCCAGGCCATTCACATAGTATTACTGTATAGGTATTTTTGTAGTATTTCTCTAGTATTTTTCGTATTAATGATCGGTTGGTTCGTTGGATCCCTTAACCACTAGGGTGGTATTGGCACCATTTTCTGTGGTGTATCTTGCGCACGAACAGCCTGGTAGCGCCCATCCCTCCCCAGGCCATTCACATAGTATTACTGTATAAGTATTTTTGTAGTATTTCTCTAGTATTTTTCGTATTAATGGTCGGTTGGTTTGTTGGATCCCTTAACCACTAGGGTGGTATTGGCACCATTTCCTGTGGTGTATCTTGGGCACGTACAGCCTGGTGGTGCCCATCCCTCCCCAGGCCATTCACATAGTATTACTGTTTAAGTGTTTTTGTAGTATTTCTATAGCCTTTGTTTTCTTTTCAGAGTGAAAGCTAATTCATATATGAGGTCCCTGTTTTTGAGCACTTACTTTTATACTTACTTTTGTAGTCATTTTGTAGTATTTCTGTTATAGTATTTTGTAGTAGACACACAAAAGAGACAATATTTTTAATTAATAGTCATTTATTGACTGTTATATATATATACTGTCGTTATTTTCTGACCTTTTTTGTTTTGCTAGCCGCTGAAAAACCCGGACCCCCGTTTTAGAGCGCTAATAACGTTTTTTCACCCTGACAGAAAAACTGCGATTTTTCAAAAGGAAACGGGCATTTCCGACAGTGTTCCAAAAGCAGCGAGGCGAAGAAATGTCCGTAATGAGTGCGATAGGGAATGGGCGCTACTTGGCCGTGCCAGGGATCCTTCAAATTTCCCAAAAGCGGTGTAAATTCGCTCGAGCTGAACCGTCTCCGATTGGAAGAGACGGCGTGGCGCTGTTATCTATTCATGGTCAAACCTTGTCCTCCACCTGTCACTTCCTTTCGCAGCTTATATTGAAAAAAAAAAGCTGTTTTGTGCTGTGAATAAATTTGAATTGTCAATGGTAACAAGGTAGTGAAGATTGTTTACGGAATTAAACCTGGCACTCCAGGATAAACATGTCATGAAATGTTTAAAAAGAGGAAAATAGGATAGAAAAGGATGTTTGAATAATTTTTGTCATCGACGCCGCAGTCCAACTAGCAAGACACACGCTACACCGGCACGGCCGAGACTTCGGTAAAAACAGGGGTGGGGGACTATGCGCTGCAATAGCAGCAGAATCATTGACACTCACTGCTCATCCGATATACCGTAAAATCCGGACTATAGAGCGCACCTGATTATAAGCCGCACGCACTACATTTTGCGGACATAATTAGTTTTGTCCTTACACAAGCCGCACCTGTATATAAGCCGCATGCGCCAACATTTAATCATGTAACACAGTCACAAGTTTAACCCAAACCTGACTTTAGGTGCTGCGATTGTAACTGCAGATATAGTACACAATCCGTCCACCATAGTCGGCAACATGAACGGAAAATGATACCGGTACTTAAGGTTTGATGCAGACCTGCAGAGTCCGGGTCCCGTTGAAAGTAATCCAATGAAAAAAAATATATATTTCCAAAGTTAAGGGTGGGAAAAATATATTTCCACTATTGTCAGCTGCGACAACAAAGAGATTTAACTCAGCTTTACCCCACTTCCCGTCAGCCCGCGTTTGCTCCGCCCCTTCTTTTTGATTCGCTCATAGAAAACATATCAAAATAAGTTTCTAAAATAAATACATGACGAAAATATACAGTTGGAGATACATATTATACATGGTTACACATATTTACGAAGAAAGACGGTACACCGAGAGAGTTTTCAAAGCTTTAATAATAATAATGCATTTTATTTAAAAGCGCCTTTCAGGCCACCCAAGGACACTGTACACACAATGAAAAAATACAATTTAAAAAAGTTGTAAGCAAAATAATAAGTAAAAACAAGACATCAAATCATAAAAACATAGGAAATGGAGAAACTGTATAAGTATTTTTTGTATATAATATAACTTTCATCCCAAACCGTGCCTGTGAAAGGTAGCAAAACGCTACTAGCAACACGCTCATAAGGTTAATAAAAGCCGTACCGTCTTCAGCTTTCTACATATATCTGTCGCCATCAAGGGCGTTTTCCTCATAATCGGAAGGAAACTTTGTCATACGGACAATTCGAACGTAAACTAAGAGGATGCAGTCTTCCTCAACGCACAATTCCACCGGTCTAAATTTTAGCTTTTGCACTCGAGTGCCGCTGGTGGCCGTTAGGAAAATGACATAAATAAGCCGCAAGGGAAAAAGTAGCGGCTTATAGTCCGGAATTTACGGTCGATTTTCTAGCAGTATCGCGTAGACCACAGGTGTCAAACAGGCGGCCCGCGGGCCGGATCAGGCCCGCTAAGGGATTAGATCCGGCCCGCGAGACAACATTCAGAGAAGCGCAAGAGGAAAACAAGCTGCAGGTTGAAATATGTCAACTTGACATTGCCAAAGAGAGGTGCCTTGAACAAAGACACTGTACTTGTATTTCTTTCTCTCTCTCTCTCTCTCTCTCCCTCTTTTCCACCCCTTTTCTCCCACTCTCTCTATGTCTCTCTTTTTCTCTTCTTTTGTTCCTTTTTGTCTCTTTCTCTCTCTGTGTCTTTTTTAACTTATTTTGCTCTAACTTCCTTTTTTTGTTTTCTCTCTTTTCTCTTTCTCTCTTCCTACCCTTCGCCCTTTCTTTTCTCTTTTCTCTCCTTCTGTCTTTCTATTTCTCTTTGGATTTCTTTCTTCCTCTCCCTTTCTTTCCCCCTCTCTCACGACTTTTTATCTTTTGTTTCTCACGCTCTCTCCCTCTCTCCCTTTTCCCTCCCTCTTTCTCTTATTTCTTTATCTCTCTTTTTCTTTCTCTTTAATTTATGAGTCCGGCCCCCGACAGAATGTTTGTTCTATCGTGTGGCCCCTGAGTTAAAATGAGTTTGACACCCCTGGCGTAGACCCTTCTATCTACCAAGAGAGCTAACTGTGGTCATTGTGATTGCTGTTGACGTTCCACTGGATGCTAACGTTAGCATAGCGCTAAATCTCCTGCTCGCTGCTATCAATAAACAGCAGCTTGCACACCCGACAGAGCTTTTAGCGTCGCCGGTGATTTTGATCAGGTATGTTTAAGGACTGTAATTCCCAAATTCATTCAATACGTGGATTGTGCAACCAGAGGGGAAAAACATTGGACTGTGTGTACAGCAACATCAAAAACGCATACAGAGTTTCCCCCGCTCATTTTTTCATGATTTTTTTGTCTTATTTCTTCTTTCTTTTTGTTTATCTCTTCTTTCTTTACATTGTTTTTTTAATTCTCCTTTTTATTTATTTTCCTGAGTTTAATTTTTTGTCTTGTTTTTCCCTTTCCTTTTCTTAGTCCTTTTTTCTTTTCTTTTTTAATGTTGTTGTTCCTCTTGTTTTTCGTGACATTGTTTTATTATTCTCTTTATTTATTTTCCTTAGTTTCCCTTTTTGTCTTATTACTCATCTTTCTTTTTTCTCTTGTCTTTTTTCCTTTTTGTCCCAATTTTTCTTTTTGTAAATGTCTTTTTTCTTCTGTTTTTTTTCCCTTTTTTTTCTTTCCATTCTTTTTAAATTTTTGTCTTTTTTCCCTGGTTTTACTTTTTGTCTTCACCCTTTTTAAATGTCATTTTTCTTCTCCTTTTTCTTTCCATGTTCTATTTTTCTCTTTTTATTTATTTCTCCTGAAATTCACTTTTTGTCTTATTACTTTTCTTTCTTTTTTCTCTTGTCTTTTTTCCTTTTTGTCCCAATTTTTCTTTCTTTTTGTAAATGTCTTTTTTCTTCATTTTTTTCCCTTTTTTCCATTCTTTTTTAACTTTTGTCTTTTTCCCCTGGTTTTACTTTTTGTCTTCACCCTTTCTAAATGTCATTTTTCTTCTCCTTCTTCTTTCCATGTTCTATTTTTCTCTTTTTATTTATTTCTCCTGAAATTCACTTTTTGTCTTATTTTTTTTCCTTTTAATTTCTCTTTTATTCATTTTTGTCCTTAAAAATATTTCGACATCTTTTTTTCCTCTTTTTTCTTTACATTTTTTTTTTATTTTTCCCTTTATTTTTTCCTGGTTTTACTTTTTGTCTTATTTCTTTTCTTTCCTGTTTCTCTTTTCTTTTTTCTGTTTTATCCTTTTTTTGTTTTTTTGTTTTCAATTTCTTTTTTTTTTCTTTTTCTTTCTTTCCGATAAGTGTTTTGGTCACTCTAAGTCTCCATATTTTGTCTTCGTGCCTTTCGCGCTCGTTTTCGGCCGGCACTACAGAATACAGCGACATGTAGTGGTGAAAATAATACACACTGTCCCTTTAACTTCCGTATGAAGGCAGGGGATTCAAACTATCATCCTGGGGGGGGCGCAATTGCTCCCTGGGGCCACAAGTTTGAGACCCCTGATCTATGCTTAGTAACAAAAACAGCATGATTTGGAGTGGACTCCTCCAAGGCGTATTCAGGCCTCGCTCTCTTTTCTGCTTGTTTGCCTTTTGGGTTTTGGCGCTCGTTGCCGTTAGCATCTCCGCGTTTCGAAGACGTTTAGCGCTAATGAAAGGTTGTCCTCGGAGGCGCTTCTTCTTCTTTGCTCTGACGGGAGGTCACATTATTGCATAACAGCAGCTCTAAGATGGCGTCATAGGACGATAAACAGGGTTCGCGCCGGTGCTTGAAAATCCTTGAAAGTGCTTGAATTTGAATGTTGTGTTTTCAAGGTTTGAAAAGTGCTGACATTTTGAGTGAAGTGTTTGTAAATACTTGGAAATTTTGCCATATATTTCAGCAGTCGTGATTCAAGAGATAACAGATTAAAAGAAGAAAAATCAAGATTGGTATGGGTGCTTGAAATCCTTGAAAATGCTTGAATTTGAATGTTGTGTTTTTGAGGTTTGAAAAGTGCTGAAATTTTGAGTGAAGTGTGTTAAATACTTAAAAACCTTGCCATGTCAAGAGATAACAGATTAAATGAAGAAAAATCAAGATTGGTATGGGTGCTTGAAATCCTTGAAAATGCTTGAATTTGAATGTTGTGTTTTCAAGGTTTGAAAAATGCTGACATTTTCGGTGAAATTATTTGAAATGCTCGAAATTCTTGTCATATATTTCAACAGTCTGATTCAAGAGATAACAGATTAAATGAAGAAAAATCAAGGTTGGTAGGGGTGCTTGAAATCCTTGAAAATGCTTGAATCTTGATGTTGTGTTTTTAAGGTTTAAAAAAGTGCAGAAATTTTGTGTAAAGTGTTTGTAAATACTTGAAAATCTAGCTATGTCTGATTCAACAGACAAAAGATTAAATGAAGAAAAATCAAGGTTGGTCAGGGTGCTTGAAATCCTTGAAAATGCTTGAATTTTAATGTTGTGTTTGAAGAGTGCTGAAATTTTAAGTCATTTCAAATTCTTGACATTCTTGCCATATGTTTTAGCAGTCTGATTCGATAGACTATGCATTAAATGAAGAAAAATCAAGGTTCATACAGGTGCTTGAAAGTCTTGAAAACGCCAGAATTTAATTTGTTTTCAAGGTTTAAAAAGTGCTGGAATTCGGGGGAAGTGTTTGTAAATGCTTGATATTTTTGCCATCTTTCTCGGCAGTCTGATTTGATAAAAACGCTTTGAATAAAGAGAAAACAAAATCGTACAGGTGCTTGAATTCCTTGAAAATACTTGAATCTCAAAGTTGTGTTTTCAAGGATTGAAAAGTGCTGAAATTTTGGGTAGTGTGTTTGTAAATACTTGAAAATCTTGCTATCTCTGATTCAATAGATAAAAGATTAAAACAGGGTTGGTATGGGCGCTTGAAATCCTTGAAAATGCCTTAATTTTAATGTTATCAAGGTTCAAAATATGCGGGAATTTTGTATGGAGTGGTTGTAAATGCTTGAGATTCTTGCCATGTTTCTTGGAAGTCTGATTCGATAGATAGAAAGTGCTTAAAAAGTGCTTGAATTTGGCCATGACAACGCTTCACAAACTGGCTCAATCAAACACAGTTTTGGGTATGTTGCTAAGCAACAATAATTCGTTACAGTTTTTGGTTTCTTCCTGTAAAAAGTAACTCAGTTAATCAGTACTTAGTTAGTAGTAGTTACAAATCACCGTATATATCGGTTAATGGGTTAACCCAAACCCTAACCCAAATCCCGACTGTAACCTTAACGACATAGAAAAGAGAAACCGAAGCAGCATGTAGACAACCATGTTTCTTTGCCTGTGCAATCTCAAGAGCTTGCAAACAATTTGCAGAGACACTCCATATCCATTTTGTCTCTGGAATTCAAACCCCTCGAAGACCTCCTTGTCCTTTTCTGAGTACTGTCCAAGAAGTTTCCTGTTTTTTTCTCCAGCCATGGTATGTAGCAAAAACATTTTTATAACTAAAAAGAAGAAAAGTTGGTACACTTCTACCGTAAGTTCTGTTCTTAAATTAGCCCCATTCATTTCCTGTTTTATTGCCTACCATTCTCTACTGAGGACACACAATCATAATAACTGACAACCTGATTGCTGTATTTTGTTATATTGTTTTAATTTGGTCTTAGATGTGAGTGTAAACAATAGGGAGAATATCTCTGTGAGGAAAAATTCAGCGCCCTCCACAATATCAGGACACTATAACTCATGATCTGCATTTACGAAGTAGCAAGCGTAACATAGTAGACTTTCAAAATATTGATGCTCATTAGTTAGACAAGTGAAATATACTTAGTATTGTTTTACCGTGTACTTTTGATGTGAACAAAATACTTGAAATACAGAAGGCTATGTCTACTTGACCAGTTGTTCGAACGCGTTATAGTACTCATTACCGAGAAAACAGATTCTGTTCCAGGAACGCTAACCTATGTAACAGGTTAGTCCCTGCACTACTTCCCTGTTCTGGCATTTGAGTCAGGACACTGCACCTTTTTAGTGTTAGCAACAATGCTAATGTTAGCATTCTCAACTTGTTTATCTTTGCTTTAACACCAGAGGGGATAACAGTGACGAGATGTGATCCGATGTTCTGTTTTTAATAAGGAAAAAGCCGAATGGGAATTAGGAGGGAGAGCTTCCAGCTGCTGGTGGGATCAGACCAGGACGAGGTCGTTTCTGCCCTGGTGGTCCCGAGTGGAAGCACGGCTGTTATTTATCCGTGCCGTGGCGCCACCAGATTGGCGGACCTCGGGCTCCTGGCGCGAGGCACGCAATCCCCGCGCCTCACCGCTCGGCTGAAGGGCCGGACTAACGGGCTTATTAGCCGCATGATGAGAGGCGGGCGGCTGAAATATACGAATGGGTTCTCATACAAACCGTCTCAGAGGTTTTAAGTACTTTTAATTGTTGTGGATTGTCTGGATATCATATTGACCAATCAGGTGCACTCTCAAACGAAGGGAGCTAGGTGCCAGGGCGTGGCACGCCACCTACTGGGTGGAGCAAGACACACCTGATTATATAAGGACTATTTGAACAGCAACTGGGTCGGGTCTTCTTTCATTATCACTAGTTTATCCAGAACCCGTCTGGTTTCTGAGGTTTAGTTTTTGTCTTCTGGTGGGCACTCAAGCTTTACTAAGGGCGTGGCACCCTACCTTCCCTCTGAGGGGTGCCTACTGGGTGGAGCAAGACACACCTGTATCTAGTCTCTCCACTCTACATTATATAAGGACTATTTGGACAGCAACTGGGTCGGGTCATCTTTCATTATCACTAGTTTATCCAGAACCTGCCTGGTTTCTGAGGTTTAGTTTTTGTCTTCTGGTGGGCACTGAATCTTTACTAAGGGAGCCGGGTGCCAGGGATTGGCATGCCACCTTCCCTCTGAGGGTGCTGACTGGGTGGAGCAAGACATACCTGTGTCTAGTCTCTCCACTCCACATTATATAAGGACTGTTTGGACAGCAACTGGGTCGGGTCATCTTTCATTATCACTAGTTTATCCGGATCCCGCCTGGTTTCTGAGGTTTAGTTTTTGTCTTCTGGTGGGCACTCAATCTTTACTAAGGGAGATGGGTGCCAGGGCTTGGCACCCCACCTTCCTCCTGAGGGTGCTGACTGGGTGGAGCAAGACATACCTGTGTCTAGTCTCTCCACTCCACATTATATAAGGACTATTTGGACAGCAACTGGGTCGGGTCATCTTTCATTATCACGAGTTTATCCAGAACCCGCCTCGTTTCTGAGGTTTAGTTTTTGTCTTCTGGTGGGCACTCAATCTTTATCAAGGGAGCTGGGTGCCAGGGCGTGGCACCCCACCTTCCCTCTGAGGGTGCTGACTGGGTGGAGCAAGACATACCTGTGTCTAGTCTCTCCACTCCACATTATATAAGGACTATTTGGACAGTAACTGGGTCGGGTCATCTTTCATTATCACTAGTTTATCCAGATCCCGCCTGGTTTCTGAGGTTTAGTTTTTGTCTTCTGGTGGGCACTCAATCTTTACTAAGGGAGATGGGTGCCAGGGCTTGGCACCCCACCTTCCCCCTGAGGGTGCTGACTGGGTGGAGCAAGACATACCTGTGTCTAGTCTCTCCACTCCACATTATATAAGGACTATTTGGACAGCAACTGGGTCGGGTCATCTTTCATTATCACTAGTTTATCCAGATCCCTCCTGGTTTCTGAGGTTTAGTTTTTGTCTTCTGGTGGGCACTCAATCTTTACTAAGGGAGCTGGGTGCCAGGGCGTGGCACCCCACCTTCCCTCTGAGGGTGCTGACTGGGTGGAGCAAGACATACCTGTGTCTAGTCTCTCCACTCCACATTATATAAGGACTATTTGGACAGTAACTGTGTCGGGTCATCTTTCATTATCGCTACAGTTTTTCCATATCCCTCCTGGTTTCTGAGGTTTAGTTTTTGTCTTCTGGTGGGCACTCAATCTCTTCCTGATTATTCTTTCACTTCTTCCTCAGCGCTCCAAAATCGCCGTCTACGAGAAAATGTGGTCGTACATGAAATCGGCGGAGCCCTCGGTGTTCGCCAAGACCACGCCGGACGGCGTTTCCCGGGTCCGCAAGTCCAAGGGCAAGTTCGCCTTCCTGCTGGAGTCCACCATGAACGAGTACATCGAGCAACGCAAACCCTGCGACACCATGAAAGTGGGCGGCAACCTGGATTCCAAAGGCTACGGCGTGGCCACGCCCAAAGGCTCCGCATTAAGGTGGGTGGGATCGTATAACAATGGATGCCGTCCTGTTATAGTATTCCACCCACCCTGATGTGGCCTCGGTTCTCTTTCGCTCCACGGTCTTGTATCTCCTCTCTTACTTGCTCCCTGATTGACTTCCCCCGTGCTGTTTTTCTATTCGAACCCATGAATGTTGAGACGCATGCCCGATGTCCTTCCTTTGCTAACCCGACAACGGTCGTCCCCATCCCCGAGGGGTCCCGGGTAGGCCGCTCGGATACGGTTCCGGGTGCTCGGCTTACGAAAAAAAAAAAACTAAGAAATGGCCTGACGGGCCACCTTATTTATTTTTCTAGCTTTAATTTTGAAACTCGAAACAAATTATTCTTTACTGCAATCGGTAAAACAAATTTGCCTCTAGGTGTTGCTTGTGCTCCACCATAAATCTTCTTTTCTCTGAAGGAAGCTAGAATTTCCTACACTGATAAAAACTTAAATCACAGTATTACTTTGAGTTCTTTGAGTTCTGATATGAATTGCTAATCCCAAGAAAATGTATTCAATGAACCAGGCCAATTTAATCAGAACACACAGTTTATTGACAGAGAATTAAGGATAGTGAAAAAAAAGGGGGGAGGGGGGCTAGGCGCCGGGGATTATGGTAGTTTTCGACCGCTGAAAGTCTTAAAGTTACTAGCATAAAAAAAGTTTCCCGCTATAATGCTACTCGATCTGGGGAGATTCTCTCGTACAGAAAAAAAAGCCCATGAACCAGCAACCATGGTATTAAATCTGAAACCGTCCTCTTACTCGTTGCAGAAAAAGTTTTAAGGCCGCAGTGCAGACCCGTACAACTGCGTCAAGTGGTCGACTTGCGGTGTGGCAGGGAGGAGAGAGACGAGCTATCGACAGCTACTCTTTTTATATGGACCAGGGTCGCTTGACCAGATCATGCCTCTTTGGGCGTGATCGTAGATATCTGATACACTCAGTATCGGGTGACGGTGTTTGAAATTGCTTAACTTGTTAGAAAGCCAAAGAAATGAGAAAATTTGCGTAATGTTCTGTACCTGAGAATGTCCCTAATGATGTACGGTGAGAACATTATTTTATCAATACATTGCCTTGGATTTTGACAGCTAGTCTTTCTATATAGACCAGGGACGCTTGACCAAATCATAACTCTTTGAGCGTGGTCGTAGATATCTGATACACTCAGTATCGGGTGACGGTGTTTGAAATTGCTTAACTTGTTAGAAAGCCAAAGAAATGAGAAAATTTGCGTAATGTTCTGTACCTGAGAATGTCCCTAAAGTTATTTTTCTGACGGTCTTATTTCCTCTACATGTGATGGAGACAAAGATTATCAACCAACAGAGAAACATAGCTTACGAGTTGACTCCAAAAGTGCTTGTTTGGTCATTCCTTCAGTTCAGACCCTCGCAAAACAATCCTCGGAAACCATTCCAAACAAGTTCAGAATGACCTGGTGTCTTATCTGATGATCTGATTTTGACTTAAGCCCGAACGTGTTTTTACGAATTTTCCACGACAGACTGTCGCTGGTTGACTCTCAATTTTGAATATGCAGAGTGATTCCCAGGATCATTTTGACATTTAATATCTTTAAGATTATTAAGGATACGAAAAATTTAGAAAACCTGTAATTTCCATTTTTATATAAAATATTCAAAGATGTTCAGCACGTTAATGTATACTATAGTCGTAGTTACTCATTACTTCCTCCAAAAAGTAACTGAGTTAGTAACTGGAATACTCTGTATTAAAAGTAACGAGGTATCTAAGTAATTATTTATGTTACGTTGTTATATGTCAAAGATTTTGAAATTTTCTAAGCAGTGTTCGAGTTAAATAGAGAACAGACAGGTAGTTGTGTCATAGTATCTTGTAATATGTATTGCACTGGAAACACATACTGTATATCCTGCACTTGAGTACTAGTAAACAATATCATAAAATAACAATCAGCAGAAAACTGTATAAAGTGAGTTTAATAACTTAAATCTAAGTCTCGCAGCCTGAGACAACTGGTCAAGTAGACATAGCTTTCTGTACTTCAAGTATTTTGTTCACAACAATAGTCAACTGTAAAACAATATGAAGTATGCACTTGAGTACTAGTAAACAATATCATAAAATAACAATCAGCAGAAAACGGTATAAAGTGAGTTTAATAACTTAAATCTAACTCTCACAGCCTGAGACAACTGGTCAAGTAGACAAAGCCTTCTGTACTTCAAGTATTTTGTTCACAACAAAAGTCAACTGTAAAACAATATGAAGTATGCACTTGAGTACTAGTAAACAATATCATAAAATAACAATCATCAGAAAACTGTATAAAGTGAGTTTAATAACTTAAATCTAAGTCTCGCAGCCTGAGACAACTGGTCAAGTAGACATAGCTTTCTGTACTTCAAGTATTTTGTTCACAACAATAGTCAACTGTAAAACAATATGAAGTATGCACTTGAGTACTAGTAAACAATATCATAAAATAACAATCAGCAGAAAACGGTATAAAGTGAGTTTAATAACTTAAATCTAACTCTCACAGCCTGAGACAACTGGTCAAGTAGACAAAGCCTTCTGTACTTCAAGTATTTTGTTCACAACAAAAGTCAACTGTAAAACAATATGAAGTATGCACTTGAGTACTAGTAAACAATATCATAAAATAACAATCATCAGAAAACTGTATAAAGTGAGTTTAATAACTTAAATCTAAGTCTCGCAGCCTGAGACAACTGGTCAAGTAGACATAGCTTTCTGTACTTCAAGTATTTTGTTCACAACAATAGTCAACTGTAAAACAATATGAAGTATGCACTTGAGTACTAGTAAACAATATCATAAAATAACAATCAGCAGAAAACGGTATAAAGTGAGTTTAATAACTTAAATCTAACTCTCACAGCCTGAGACAGCTGGTCAAGTAGACATAGCCTTCTGTACTTCAAGTATTGTGTTCACAACAAAAGTCAACTGTAAAACAATATGAAGTATGCACTTGAGTACTAGTAAACAATATCATAAAATAACAATCAGCATAAAACGGTATAGAGTTAGTTTAATAAATTAAATCTAACTCACAGCCTGAGACAACTGGTCAAGTAGACAAAGCCTTCTGTACTTCAAGTATTTTGTTCACAACAATAGTCAACTGTAAAACAATATGAAGTATGCACTTGAGTACTAGTAAACAATATCATGAAATAAAAATCAGCAGAAAACTGTATAAAGTGAGTTTAATAACTTAAATCTAACTCTCACAGCCTGAGACAACTGGTCAAGTAGACATAGCTTTCTGTACTTCAAGTATTTTGTTCACAACAATAGTCAACTGTAAAACAATATGAAGTATGCACTTGAGTACTAGTAGACAATATCATGAAATAACCATCAGCAGAAAACGGTAGAACGTGAGTTTAATAACTTAAATCTAACTCTCACAGCCTGAGACAACTGGTCAAGTAGACAAAGCCTTCTGTACTTCAAGTATTTTGTTCACAACAAAAGTCAACTGTAAAACAATATGAAGTATGCACTTGAGTACTAGTAAACAATATCATAAAATAACCATCATCAGAAAACTGTATAAAGTGAGTTTAATAACTTAAATCTAACTCTCACAGCCTGAGACAACTGGTCAAGTAGACATAGCCTTCTGTACTTCAAGTATTTGGTTCACAACAATAGTCAACTGTAAAACAATATGAAGTATGCACTTGAGTACTAGTAAACAATATCATAAAATAACAATCATCAGAAAACTGTATAAAGTGAGTTTAATAACTTAAATCTAACTCTCACAGCCTGAGACAACTGGTCAAGTAGACATAGCCTTCTGTACTTCAAGTATTTTGTTCACAACAATAGTCAAATGTAAAACAATATGAAGTATGTTTTACTTGCCCACACGAACATTAATCTTTCGTGCAATGGCTGGGGCCCCAAACTGTCGTTCAAAATACTGACAATCGCCAGCAGGTGGTGAATTTGAGACCCCTGGCTTGGAAGGAAATAGATTTAGGATTTATGAGTGCCAATTGCACTTACCTTAGATTACCAGAAGAGGAGGCCAAAAGTTCTATAAGATAATGTCCAGTCTCATCATTTGGAGGGAGTTACGCTTTAAACTTATTCATTTGTGGTTCATTGACAAGAAAGTACGAATTTGGTCAAAAATGCCAACACGGATTGATGAACGGAAAAAACAGATTAGTAGCCGGGACGGGGAGGAGCAAAATCGTGGTCGAGATCAGAAAAGGGGTCAGAGACGGACGGGAATCAGAACAGGTGAGAGTCAGGGTCGAAAAGCTTACCTAGCGTGAGTTGAGGTTTGCAGACGGACTGACAACCGGTGACAGGAAGACGGGGGTTTAAAAAGTGACAGGTAGCCAATCATCGTCCGAGGCAGTTGGCGCCAAAGGAGCAGGCTCAGGTGCATCTCATCAAGATAGTAATTTGAAAAAATTGGGTTTTCTGGAGTGTTTGGAAAAAGTGGTGGGTATATTGTGGAAAGTGAAAATAGTTCAAGGAAAAATTGAGCAGAGGTTTTCTGTGGCATGTTTGAAGGTCCCATTCTATGTTTTGGAGGGGTGTTGCGCAAAAGTACCTAGCAAGAGAGAGAGAGACTACAGATATACTTCTGAGTCGAATTCTTGAAAAAAATCCGAAAGCCGAGCATCCCGAACTCACCGCGAGCAGCCCCCGTCCAAAACCGTGCGACTCTCCATGCCACCTCCATGGATGTTAAATTTGCCAGCAATTTGCCCCCTCCCCCCTTTTACCCCTCAGACCAGATCATGCCTCTTTGGGCTTGATCTTAGATACCTGATACACTCAGTATCAGGTGAAGGTGTTTGAAATTGCTAAACTTGTTAGAAAGCCAAAGAAATGAGAAATTACTTGAGAATGCCCCTCCAATCGACACGATCACTTACGGTGAGAACATTATTTTATCAATACATTTGCCCCCTCTCCCCTTTTACCCCCCCTCACATCCCAATGAGCAACCCCGGTGTACCCCCCACTATTAGATTTCTCACGGACCTGTTCCTTTTTCTTCTTACAAGTTATGTTTTATCGTTTCAAGAAATGCTGTTAACCTGGCAGTGTTAAAACTGAATGAGCAAGGCCTCTTGGACAAATTGAAAAACAAATGGTGGTACGACAAAGGAGAGTGCGGCAGCGGGGGAGGTGACTCTAAGGTCAGCCTCCGCGTCACCAAAAAAAAAAAAAAAGAAAAAAAAAATGTCGGGTGTCCTTTAAGCGAGTAATGGGCAAGGCTGACCGCACCCCGGGAACAAAACCCCACCAAAAACTTAAAATTTAGCCTTCTGCTGCTAAGATCCACTGGGAACCCTTTACCTTGAAGTACTATTACTGTCAACCTCATCCAATACCCCTTATGAAACCGTAATACACCTTACAAACACTAGGCGGCGCCTATCGACATGCAGCAGGACAGACTATGTAGACTAGAACAGTGGTTCTAGATTAAATTATCGGAAAAACAAAGAAACTTTAAGTGCCAAATGCTCGCATATAAGCCTATATGGCATTAGCGTTTTTTTCTTATATAAATTAAAATATCTGAAAAGCCAGAGCAACTTTAAGTAGCATATACTCGCATATAAGCCTACATCGCATATAAGCCTACATCACACATAAGCGTTTTTCTTTTTAATGAATTAAATTATCTGAAAAACCAAAGCAACTTCAAGTACCATATAAGCCTATATTGCATATAAGCCTACATTGCATATAAGCCTACATCACATATAAGCATTTTTTTTTTTTAATAAATTAAATTATCGGAAAAACAAAGAAACTTTAAGTGACATATGCTCGCATATAAGCCTACATTGCATATAAACCTACAAGCGTTTTTTAAAAATAAATTAAATTTTCAGAAAAACAGAAGCAACTTTAAGCACCATGTACTCATATATAAGCCTACATCGCATAGAAGCCTATATCGCATAAGCGTTTTTTTTTTTTTAAATGAATTACCTGAAAAACCAAAGCAACTTCAAGTACCACATACTCGCATATAAGCCTACATCGCATACAAGCGTTTTCTTTTAAATGAATTAAATTATCTGAAAAACCAAAGCAACTTCAAGTACCATATAAGCCTATATTGCATATAAGCCTACATTGCATATAGGCTCACATCACATATAAGCGTTTTTTTTTTTGGATAAATTAAATTATCGGAAAAACAAAGAAACTTTAAGTGCCATATGCTCGCATATAAGCCTAAATTGCATATACACCTACATCACCTACAAGCGGTTTTTAAAAATAAATTAAATTTTCAGAAAAACAGAAGCAACTTTAAGCACCATATACTCGTATATAAGCCTACATCGCATAGAAGCCTATATCGCATAAGCGTTTTTAAAAAGATAAATTATCTGAAAAACCATAGCAACTTCAAGTACCACATACTCGCATATAAGCCTACATCGCATATAAGCGTTTATTTTTTTTAAATAAATTAAAATATCTGAAAAATCAAAGCAACTTTAAGTACCATATACTCGCATATAAGCCTACATCACGTATAAGCATTTTTTTAGATAAATTAATTATCTGAAAAACCAAAGCAACTTTAAGTACCATATACTCGCATATAAGCCTACATCGCATACAAGCGTTTTCTTTTAAATGAATTAAATTATCTGAAAAACCAAAGCAACTTCAAGTACCATATAAGCCTATATTGCATATAAGCCTACATTGCATATAGGCTCACATCACATATAAGCGTTTTTTTTTTTTGATAAATTAAATTATCGGAAAAACAAAGAAACTTTAAGTGCCATATGCTCGCATATAAGCCTAAATTGCATATACACCTACATCACCTACAAGCGGTTTTTAAAAATAAATTAAATTTTCAGAAAAACAGAAGCAACTTTAAGCACCATATACTCGTATATAAGCCTACATCGCATAGAAGCCTATATCGCATAAGCGTTTTTAAAAAGATAAATTATCTGAAAAACCATAGCAACTTCAAGTACCACATACTCGCATATAAGCCTACATCGCATATAAGCGTTTATTTTTTTTAAATAAATTAAAATATCTGAAAAATCAAAGCAACTTTAAGTACCATATACTCGCATATAAGCCTACATCACGTATAAGCATTTTTTTAGATAAATTAATTATCTGAAAAACCAAAGCAACTTTAAGTACCATATACTCGCATATAAGCCTACATCACGTATAAGCATTTTTTTAGATAAATTAATTATCTGAAAAACCAAAGCAACTTTAAGTACCATATGCTTGCATATAAGCCTATATCGCATAAGTGTTTTTTCTTATATAAATTAAAATATCTGAAAAGCCATAGCAACTTTAAGTTCCATATACTCGCATATAAGCCTACATCACACATAAGCATTTTTTAAAATAAATTAAATTATCTGAACAACAAAGAAACTTTAAGTATCATATACTCTCATATAAGCCTTCATCGCATATAAACCTTTTTTTTTTTAAATAAATAAAATTATCTTCAAAACCAAAGCAACTTCAAGTACCATATACTTGCATATAAGCCTACATTGCATATAAGCCTGCATCACATAAGCGTTTTTCTTTTAAATAAATTAAAATATCTGAAAAAACAAAGTAACTTCAAGTGCCATAGACTCGCATATAAGTATACATCGCATAGAAGCGTTTTTTTAAGATAAATTATCTGAAAAAACAAATCAACTTTAAGTACCAAATACACGCATATAAGCCTACATTGCATATAAGCGTTTTTTTAAATAAAATATCTGAAAAACCAAAGCAACTTCATGTACCATATTCTCGCATATAAGCCACATTGCATATAAGCCTACATCGCATATAAGCATTTTTTAAAAAATAAGATATCTGAAAAACCAAAGCAACTTTAAGTACCGTATACTCGAATATAAGCCTACATCGCATATAAGCAATTTTTAAAAAAATCTGCAAAACCAAAGCTACTTCAAGTACCACATACTCGTATGTAAGCTCTTTTTTAAAAAATAAATTAAAACATCTGAAAAACCAAAGCAACTTCAAGTACCGTATACTCGCATATAAGCCTACGTCGCATATAAGCAGGGAAGGGAAATAAAACCATCAAAATCACAATGAAATGAGATGTGATTCCCTTATTATTTGCCGTACACAATTTGAAATGATCAAAAAATATGGTGAAAAATGTATATATTGAAGTGTTGGCATGTGCCAAGGAAAGATGGTACTATTTTATTTCCATTTTTTCTAAGTACACGCCAAAATATAAATATCAGTATAAATATAGTCATAGTACTACACGATAAATATGACTTGGCTCAGGGAACAGCGTTGTCTTGAGGGGATGAAGCATCGCAGGCAAACGTGAGAATTCTAAAGATGCACTAAAAAAACTACAATCAAAATGGCGATGGTGGTGGCGCCCCCGTGTGGTGAAGGACGCCCCCGTGTGGTGAAGGACCAGACGACGCGTCCACGGGTATGCGAGAGTCACTCTCCTTTTCTTTCAGCTCGCATCTCGAGGTCCTGGATAGGAGCTCGTCAGTGGAGAGCGTTCGAGTGAAGAGACGGTGATGACCGCCAGGGGGCGACAAAATGACTGTTGTCATTGAAAAGCCAGGCGGAAAAAATAGCGAAGAATTGTTTCGGGAGCGGGAGAGAGGGAAAAAAAAAGAGAGAGAGAGTGAGAGAGAAAGAGAGAGAGAGAGATGTAAGAAGATTAGGGAGAGAAAAAAGGGAGAATGAAACGGAAAGACAAGGAAATATCGAGAGAGACGGGGGGGTTGGGAGAGACCGAGAAGAAAAAGAGAATAAGGAGGGAGAGAGAAAGAGAGAGAGTGAGAGAAAGAGAGAGACAGAGATGTATGAAGATTCGGGAGGGAAGAAAGGGAGAATGAAACGGAAAGACAAGGAAATATCGAGAGAGACGGGGGGCGAGACATGGAAGTAAGAGAGAATAAGAGAGAGCGAGAGAAAGAGAGAGAGAGAGAGATGTAAGATTAGCGAGAGGAAAAAGGGAGAATAAAATGGAAAGACAAGGAAATATCCAGAGAGACAGAGGGGGTTGGGAAGGACGAGGAGGTAAAAGAGAATAAGAGAGGGAGAGCGAGAGAGAGAGAAAGAAAGAGTGAAAGAGAGAGTGTTAGAAAGAGACAGAGAGCGGAATGGAGAAGAGGAAGAGAGAGGTAAGGCGAGAGACAAGAGAGAGAATTTACAAATTTCTAATATTTATTTCTCTCTATCTCTCTCCCTTGCACTCACTTTTTGTCACCCTATCCCTCTTTATCTCTCTCTCTCTCTTTCTCTCTCTCTCTCTATTCACCTGTTTTTCTTTCTCTCTCTCTCTATTCACCTGTTTCCCAATATCTCTCTTTCTGTCTCTCTCTCTATGTCTCTCTATTCAGCTGTTTCCCAATCTCTCTTCCTCTCTCTCTCTCTCTCTCTCTATTCACCTGTTTCCCAATCTCTCTTCCGCTCTCTCTCTCTCTCTCTCTCTCTCTTTCTCACTGTCTCTCTCTATTCACCTGTTTCTCTTTCTCTCTCTCTCTCTCTCTCTATTCACATGTTTCCCAATCTCTCTCTCTCTCTCACTGTCTCTCTCTATTCCCCTGTTTCCCAATATCTCTCTTTCTGTCTCTCTCTCTATCTCTCTCTATTCACCTGTTTCTCTTTCTCTCTCTCTCTCTCTCTTCACCTGTTTCCCAATCTCTCTCTCTCACTGTCTCTCTCTATTCCCCTGTTTCCCAATATCTCTCTTTCTGTCTCTCTCTCTCTCTATGTCTCTCTATTCAGCTGTTTCCCAATCTCTCTTCCTCTCTCTCTCCCTCTCTCTATTCACCTGTTTCCCAATCTCTTCCGCTCTCTCTCTCTCTCTCTCACTGTCTCTCTCTATTCACCTGTTTCTCTTTCTCTCTCTCTCTCTATTCACCTGTTTCCCAATCTCTCTCTCTCTCTCTCAATGTCTCTCTCTATTCCCCTGTTTCCCAATATCTCTCTTTCTGTCTCTCTATCTCTCTCTATTCACCTGTTTCCCAATCTCTCTTCCGCTCTCTCTCTCTCACTGTCTCTCTCTATTTACCTGTTTCCCAATCGCTCTTTCTCTTTCTCTCTCTCTCACTGTCTTTCTCTATTCACCTGTTTCCCAATCTCCCTTCCTGTCTCTCTCTCCCTGTCTCTCTCTCTCACTGTCTCTCTCTCTCTCTCACTGTCTCTCTCTCTCTCTCACACACTGTCTCTCTCTATTTGCCTGTTTCTCTCTCTCTCTCTCTCTCTCTCTCTCTCACTGTCTCTCTCTATTCACCTGTTTCACAATCTCTCGCTGTCTCTCTCTATTCACCTGTTTTCCAATCTCTCTCTCTCTCTCTCTCTCTCTCCCCCCTCTCTCTTGCTGTCTCTCTCTATTCACCTGTTTCCCAATCACTCTCTCTCTCTCTCTCTCTCTCTTTTGCTCTTTCTCCCTCTCCATCTCTCCCTTTCTCTCTCTCTCTCTTTTGCTCTTTCTCCCTCTCCATCTCTCCCTTTCTCCCTCCATCTCATCGGTCGGTTCCCCGGCAAAGGGTTTCCCGTCGGATCCTTTACCCTTTCAGCAGCAATAACGACCGGACCCCCTCTAAGGGCCTAACCCCCGCGGTCGGTCAGCACGTGCCCGTTACTCCCAAGCGATACGGGCGGGGTCCTCCGGCGACCCCTCGGGGTTCACCTCCCTTTACCCCCCTTGCGTCGTGTCGCGCGTCGGTCCGGCCCCCCCGGCCCGTATCGTTTTTTTTGCGCGCGGTTCGTTCGAATAACATAAAATAACAATCCGATGTTATTTATGTTATTTCCCCGGTGAAGAACTGCAGTAAACCTTGCCGTATTGAAACTGAGCGAGCAAGGCATCTTAGACAAGCTGAAAAACAAATGGTGGTACGATAAAGGTGAATGCGGAACCAAGGACTCGGGAAGTAAGGTCAGTCGCTAAGGGTCTATTATTTTCGACTTCATTTGCCCTTTCACTGCCGGATACGGTAATCCCTCGTTTTTTTTCGGTACCTAAAACCAGGCTTGGGTAGGGTTACTTTAACTGGATTACTTTTGGATGACTCCAATACCAAATATGCTAATCAAAGACAAAAGAAACTAAATAGGAATACAATGACGACTCACAACCAATGTTCCCTGTCATTTTCCTTACGGGTCTGAGCGTTCACACAAAGTCGGTGAGCAACGCTTGAAACAACAGTGAGCCACGGCAATCCCAAGTGTGGCAACTCAGTCATTATCGAACATGTTCAAAACTTGACATCACGTTAGATTTTGCAGAGTTTCCAGCAATGCAAAAAAATGTTTTCACTTTTAAATGAATTGACTTATGTACTATTGCAAAGGTTGTACGGCCTACAAACGTCGTTTGTTTTTACAATTCTTTCACAAGATTTTTATTTCTTTTTTTTTCCTGGTATCTTTTGTCGCATAATACTAAAATTTTGGGGGGCTTTTTGAGTCAGTTGCACGATACACAACTGTATTTAATTACATTTTTTTCAGGGGAAGTACAATGTTGGCAACGAACTTTTTCCCTGTTTTTTTTCTACTTTTTTTTTGAATTCCTTTAAAAAATATCTCATTGTGTTTATTTTTTCCGAGCTGTTACTTTTTTCCTACATTTCTTTTTCTTTTTTTCTGGCTTTTTTCAAAATTTTTCCTTCTTTTTTTCTCTTCCTTTTTTTCTTTTTGTCTCAGCTTTTCACTACTTTTTCATGTTGGTATTTTTTTCTTTTTTGATCTATTCCCCCCTTCCTTTAAGTCATTTTGTGCATAATTTTACATAATATTTGGTCATGTTGGGATTAAAGAAGCAAAAACAACCTGAAGAGCCGTTTAGGACCCGAATGAGCCGGTTCCTTTTAGTGAGCCGAGCCGGAGAAGCCGGTTCTCGACAAACTCTACTCACTTTACTCAACTTTGTTCTACTTCGACCTTGACTTCCAAATACCGCCTTTAGAATACAACGTCAGGGGAACCCGTGTATTTTTACCTTTATGCACTGTCACTTTGACTTGAGTCGCTTCTTAATGAGTCATTTTGAGCCCTCATTTTTGTGCGCCGGCTAGATTTTCTTGTGCGCTGAGAATGTGCGAGCAGTGCGTGATTGCGCACGCGCGCAGCTTAGGGGAAACACGGCTCACAACACGTGGTAAGCTTTCTCTCCTGGCTTTGATCTCCGGCAAAATGAACATAAAATGCGACGGAAACAAAATGAAAATAAATCCAAACAGCTTGCCAACATCATTTTTGCCCTTCCATGTGTTCCGTTACTCCCCAAGCCTGCACAAAATGGAGTCATTTTATTCCTATTTAGTTTATTTTGTCTTTTATGAGCATGTTTAGTATTGGAGTAATCCAAAAGTCATTGAAAGTAATCCAGTTAAAGTAACCCTACCCAACCCTGCCTAAAACCCACAAAATAGAAACGTTTTTTTAAATGGGATATCGGGAGCATAAATGAAGCTGTCGCAAAACCAGAGCACGGTGTATCGTTTTTGTGAGTGCTCTCCTCATAATACTCCGGCCATTCCCGCGCATCCTTGACTCTTAGCTGGTTCAAGCAGACAGGAAACCGAAAGAGGTGAATGATAGACGTAGGAGTGTGATACCTGATTTGCTAATCATCAACTCGGCATTCTAAAATAGAAAGCGTGAAAGAATTGAGGAGGTGGGCCAGACAAGTACCTCGTCTTCCACGATTTTGGTAGCTCAATTTTTTTCACCAGATGTAGTTTCACCGAAGCCAGAGCATTTTTTTTACGTTTTTTTTTTTCGAATGTGAGATTTCGCCCGTACGATTTTGCGCATACATTGTTGCGTGCAATTTTGCGCGTACGTTTTCATGCATACGTTTTTGCGCGTAAGATTTCTCACGTACGATTTCGCCCATACGTTTTCACGCATACATTTTCGCACGTACGTTGTTGCGAAAAGAAATTTGCGCGTACGATTTCTTGCGTGCAATTTTGCACGTACAATATCGCGCACACATTTACGCTCGTATGTTTTGGTGCGTACTTTTTCGCGCGTGCCATTTCACCCGTATGATTTTTTGCGTGCAATCTTGCATGTACCTTTTTGCGCATACAATTTTGCGCATACATTTTCACATGTATGTATTCGCGCGTACGTTGTCGCGTGCAATTTCGCACTTACGTGGTCGCGCATAAAATTTTGCGCATACGATTTCTTGCGAGTGAAATTTCACGTGTACGATTTCACCCATAGTATTTCGCACACACATTTAATTTACTCACGTATGTTTTCGCGTGTACGTTTTCGCGCGTACGTTGTCGCATGCAATTTCGCGCTTACGTTGTCGCGCATAAAATTTTGCGCATACGATTTCTTGCGAGTGCAATTTCACCAGTGTGATTTCGCGCGTGCAATTTCGCATGTACCATTTCACCCGTAGTATTTCGCGCACACATGTACGTTTTCGCGCTTACGTTGTTGCGCATAAAATTTTGCGGGTACGATTTCTTGCGTGTGCAATTTCGCCTGTATGATGTTTTGCGTGCAATTTCGCACGTACCTTTTTGCGCATCCGATTTCGCGAGTACATTTTCACACTAACGTGTTCACAAATACGTTGTCGCGTGCAATTTCGCGCGTACATTTTCATGCATACGTTTTCGCGCATAGAATTTTGCGCGTACGATTTCTCGCTTGTGCGATTTCGCCCGTACTATTTCGCACACACATTTACGCACATACGTTTTTGCTCGTAACTTTTCGCGCATACGATTTCGCCCATACGTTTTCGCGCGTACATTTTTGCACATACGTATTCGCGCATACGTTGTCGCGGGCAATTTCGCGCGTACATTTTCATGCATACCTTTTCGCGCGTACGATTTCTCGCTTGTGCGATTTCGCCCGTACTATTTCGCACACACATTTACGCAGGTACATTTTTGCTCGTACCTTTTTGCGCAAACGATTTCGCGCATACATTTTTGCACGTACGTATTCGCGCATACGTTGTCGCGGGCAATTTCGCGCGTACGTTTTCATGCATAGGTTTTCGCGCATGGAATTTTGTGCGTACGTTTTCTCGCATGTGCAATTTCTGTGTACTATTTAGCGCACACATTTACGCACGTACGCTTGGTCTCTTCCCGGACCCGATAACAATCCACCGAGCACCCAGTGGCGATCGGCATTTCGTTGCGTTCGTCTGACTTTGAATCCTATTCGACACATTGACTTGTGCACCCGTTTGACTGACAGCGTACACCGGCATATCATAGTCGTTCACACAGACAGCCACGCCCACCCGACACAAACCCACAGCCCTCCATAGAAAGCATTCGCTTTGTTGTCTGCTGCAGAACACAATGCACGCTGAAAATCCACAAAGTGCGATAGAGCGAGGGATTACCGTACATCCTGATAGTCATGCCACATGCATGTGGACGGTCACGGCATGATCCCGCGCAGCTTTAATGGAACTCATGCCATCAAGCAACATCGCTATCAAACCATCCTGCTGCTATTTAATCATCCGGGCTGCTATTGAAATGGAATTTATTGCCGTTCGATTGCCTCGGCTGCTTTCTCACTTTGCTGACTTTTACATGCCTCTTTTGACCCGGAAGAGCTGTCTTAAGGGTCGAATGTTTCCGCCAGATCGTCTTAGTGAGAAAAGGCAAAAAGAATATTGAAATAAAATCAGCACGGTTATGAGTCAGAAAGAGCTTAATTCATGTTAGAACAATGTAATAACATAGTAATTGGCCAGTCCCCTCAGTCATATTTCTAGAATCATTGAACGTCGGAAAGAGCCAAAATAATTGTGTTATTACAATGTAGTTACATAGTAATAGGCCAGTGCCCTCACTAATATTTCTAGAATCATGATAGAAAGAGATAAGTTAATTGTGTCAAAACAATGTAGTAAAATAGCAATAGGCTAATACACCGACTTTTTTCCAGCAATAAAAGTCAGAAAGTGCTAAATGATGTTAAAACAATGCAGTCAAATAGTAATAAGCCACTATATTACATTGTTTAACCCAACATCGTTAAAAGTCAGCCGGAGCTAAATAAACTTTGTTATAACAATGTAGTAACATAGTAATAGGCCAGTGTACCATTTTCTTTCCTCAATTAGTTCATAAAATCAAGTAATACACTAGAATGTTTATGTTTAAAAAGATAGTAATATCACAGCTTATAGTTAGTTGTAACGACACTGTAATAACAGATAATTGAAAAAAAGATGAAAATGATCAGATACTCATCAGAATAATCATACCAACACTCGTTGTTATAATGTATTAAAAATAAGCAAATCAATTCACATTTCTGCCTTTTATCTAAACTGTCTGGTCTGGGGATCTGCAACAAGAGGCTCTCTGGCGCTTTTTCAAAAAATGTTTGATAATGGAAAATGATGACTTTTTTTCAATAATTATCGATATAAACAATATATATATACAGTATGCGCTGCCTTCCTTATAAGGCTTATATAAAGGTCTTAATTTTTGTGGCATGTTTTTTGTTTGGGTCCAATATGGCTCTTTCACTATTTTGGATTGCCAACCCCTGGTCTATAAGTAAGTTAGTAAGAAAGTAAGAAAAAAAGTAAGAAAGTAAGAATGTAAAAAAAGTAGAAAAGTAAGAAAGAGAGAAAGTAAGTAAGAAAGAAAGAGAGAAAGATGGAAAAAAAAGAAAGTAAGAAAAAAGTAAGAAAAAGGTAAGAAAGCAAGAAAGAAAAAAGTAAGAAAGAGAAAGAAAGTGAGAAAGAAAGAAAGAAAGAAAGAAAGAAAGTGAGAAAGAAAGAAAGACCGAGAGAGAAAGAAAGGGAGTAAGAAATGGAGTGAGAAAGAAAGGGAGTGAGAAAGAAATGGAGTGAGAAAGAAAGTGAGAAAGAGATAAAGAGAGTGAGAAAGAGATAGAGAGAAAGGGAGTGAGAAAGTAAGAAAGAGAGAAAGGGAGTGAGTGAGAAAGAAAGAGCGTGAGAAAGGGATTGAGTGAGAAAGAGAGAAAGATAGAGATAGATAGATAGATACTTTACTCATCCCCGTAGGAAAATTCACCCTTCCAGCAGTATCCTTGTGTTGAAAAATAAAATACTAAAATAAAAGATATAGAATACAAAATACCCAATATAACGTGTTGCTATAGAGTATTTAAATAGTGCTACGGAAAATACACACTGTCATAAAAATATGGGCTTTTACTCCCCCGGGTGGAGTTAAAGAGCCTCATGGCATGAGGAAGAAATGATCTCCTCAGTCAATGCTACAATTGTTGGAAAGTAGGAATAATAAAGTCGATACTTTATTATATTTTCTTCCGGTTACAAAACTCGCATAAATTGCTTTCAATATAATTGTTTGGCGCGCGATAGCAGCAAAACGGCAAAACGAATTTGAGGCGGTTCAGACCTGTACGACCACGACCGCTTTCCTTTTCGCGTAAAATAGGATCCGTCTGCATTCACCTTCCTAGATCCTAGTTTCATAACTTCGGGAAATTGTTTGTTTTGTTTTTGCCTTTAAAAAAAGCCTTAACGGCGGCCTTTAACCCCCCCAGGACAAAACAAGTGCACTAAGCCTGAGCAATGTGGCAGGGGTCTTCTATATTCTGGTGGGGGGGCTGGGCCTGGCCATGACCGTGGCCCTCATCGAGTTTTGCTACAAATCTCGACAGGAGACCAAAAAACTCAAACTGGCAAAGAACGCCCAGAATTTTAAGCCGGCCCCCCCGGTCAACAGCCAGAATTTTGCCACCTACCGGGAAGGATACAACGTCTACGGGACGGAGAGCGTCAAAATATAAAAGGTACATGTCAAACAAGGACTTGCCCTTTTTAATCTGTTCACTGGATGTCACCATAGCCGATAACAATCCACCGAGCACCCAGGCGCTACTCACAAAGCACCCACTGTAGCTGTGTTTGCTGACTACTGTTAGGAATTTAATATTAAAATGTACCGTTTACCAAATTGTTTATTGAAGTAGAAATTAAAACATTCAGACCCACAAAAACATTGCAATATACAAAATAATTTTAGTTCTTTACACACTGAACAGATTTAAAGTAAATCAACGACACAAAATCTCTATAAATGCAAAAATAAAAAATATTAACGCTTAAGTGCTATAAATGTATTATAAAATGCAGAACAATTATCTACACTTACATTTTAACCAATTTTGACACAGATCCTCCGAAAAACAGGAAAAAATGTCAATTACATTAAGTAAAACAAAAAGCAAAAGATTAGCTCTAAAACCTCTAACACCGTGTACTTTACTATGGCCAAATATTTAGACATTGTGAAAGAGTTGTGAATGTTTGACTTCTCTTTCTAGAAGTCATTCAGTGATTGTGCACAATAATCGCCTGTAAAAATGGATCCCGGGTTGCATTTACGCATGTTTATTATCGATTCTAATTTGAATACAGCCTGCAAGACCGAAAGATTGCACTCGAAGCAATCAATATCGTTAACATTAGTCAAAATTTAGCTCATTTTTCTGCTTTTTAGACATACAGCACTTTTTTTTTTGTCCTCCGTATCCAACTCAATTACTGCGCATCACCTAGAGCACAGGTGTCAAACAGGCGGCCCGCGGGCCAGATCAGGCCCGCTAAGGGATGGAATCCGGCCCGCGAGACAACACTCAAAGAAGCGCAAGAGAAAAACAAGCTGCAGGTTGAAATATGTCAACTTGATGTTGCCAAAGAAAGATGCCTCGAGCAAAGACACTGTAATTGTATTTATTTATTTCACTCTCTCTCTTTTCCACCCCTTTTCTCCCACTCTTTCTCTGTCTCTTTCTTTCTCTCTCTGTGTCTTTTAACCCCTTTTGCTCTAACTTCCCTTTTTCCTTCTCTCTCTCTCTTCATACCCTTCGCGCTCTTTTCTCTCCTTGTCTATTTTCTCTTTGGATTTCTTTCTTCCTCTCCCTCTTTTTACCCCCTCTCTCACAACTTTTGATCTCTTTTGTTTCTCACGCTCTCTACCTCTCTCTTTTTCTTTCTTTGTCCCACCCTCTCTCCTTTTCCCTCCCTCCTTCACTTATTTCTTTATCTCTTTTTCTTTCTCTTTAATCTACTATTCCGGCCCCCGACAGAATGTTTGTTCTATCGTGTGGCCCCCGAGTTCAAATGAGTTTGACACCTCTGACCTAGAGAGCCCTTACTGTGTTTGTAAACATGAATGGCAGAATTCATGTCAGTTTATAGCAGCCCATTTACTCAAAAGATCCCAGATCAGATAGGAACAGCTCCAACTAGCATAAAGTATAAGTTAGCAGCAAGATAGCGAATGTATTTAGTCATCGAAGTCAACACACTAAATTTCATTCTTTAAAAGTCCTGGGAAAATAAAAAATTGGCCTTGAATATGCTTGAAAAGTGCTTGAATTTGACTATAAAATGGTGTTAGGTAGGACGAAACTGTGCCCATTTCCCAGTAAATCCCTATTAGCTGTGTGTTGGTAGGACATCTTGACAGGTAGGAAGGAATTTCAAGGTTTTTTTTCCACCAAACGGGCCCCGGGCTCAAACGAGTTTGACACTCCTATCATACGGGTTCATCGGAATATATCATCTATACGTGTTTTTCAATTTTTTTCAGTTCTTGCGAGTTCCCACACGAGGACCACGGGTGAGGTCGGGTCCTGCCGTGCCCGAAGCCGCAAAAGCCAATTTCCCGCGAACGCAACACGAAGTTCCGAGGTTCCAGTTCCTCTCCTAGTGCCTTACGGAACCACGCTGGATTCCTCACTTTTCCTAAATCAAAATCCAAAAGATGTGACTTCCCTTTTTTAGTTCGTAATTATGCTCGCTCGGCCTTTAAAGGGACAGTGTGTAATATTGAGTGCCCCCTAGTGGTACAAAGAAAAACGTTCACCCGGTGAAAAACAAACAAAAAAACTCGAACTATCGTACCAATGTTCATTTTTGTATTAGGTCGAGGAATTTGGATTAAGTCGGCGCCATGTTGGTTCGGTATCCTGCTGCCACGCCTCGTTGTGGACAACAGTGCCATCTAGTGGTGAAATATTACACATTGGGACTTTTCCTGTGTTTATTATTTATATAAAGACTCAGATGATGTTTCATGATTTTGCTTTTGGGGACATTCTGCCTTGTATCACTTCTATTTAGTTGTTTTATTTTGAAACTTTTTGGTGTAAAATTCAAGTTTCACTTATCGCAAGGGTGGGAAACATGTGGTTCTAGGGCAGGCTTGTCAAACTCAGTTCGGCTCTGGGGCCGGATCCCTGTTTTATGTTCTCAGGTGGGCGAGATAGGGCAGCACGGTGGCGCGGTGGTTAGGGCGTGTGCGGCACAGTTCTGTGGTCATGAGATCGAGCCTTCCTGTGCAGAGTTTGCATGTTCTCCCTGTGCTTGCGTGGGTTTCCTCCGGGCACTCTGGTTTCCTCCCACATTCCAAAAACATACATGTCAGGTTAATTGACCGGTCTAAATTGTCCCCTGCCCAATGCCCAAAAATAAGCTGGGATGGGCTCCAGCACCCCCGTGACCCTACTGAGGATAAGCGGTGCAGAAAATGGATGGATGGGCAAGATCAGTCAAACTACGTGTTTAAACCAAGCTAAATATTTGGCGTTTTGTCGTATTCTAAGCTTCATTATTCAGCCTACATATTATAATCACTGATAATAAAAGATTTTTTTTTAAGGATTTATTTACAAACAATAAAAATAAGGTTTTTCATGTTTGATTTTGAAAATGTTTATGAATTTATCTTATTTTTAACCCCTTAACATTCCTTTAAAAGTCGACTAAAATCCCAGTCCAAGACGTTCCTAAAGTAAATAGAATTGCTGTTCTTGAACCAATGAAGGACTATTATATTAAGGTCTATTTTAAAAGGTAAGACTCAAGTTTTGCCCCAAACTGAAATAATCACTTCAAGTGCTACTAGCACGGAAATAGTTTTATTTTCGCCTAAAGGTTTTTTGCAATCACATGCCTGCAAAAGAGTGTAGCCTGGTCCACTTAGCTGAAAAACAGTTGGGACAATAGCATTAAGCCTCACCTGGTCCCGAATCAAATTTGATCATCATCAGAAAAACTAAACACATATTTTACATATTCTTCTGATGGTAGGTCTACGCGTTTCCCAAAGTGGCCATTCGGAGAAGACCAGTTTACAGCTCTAAAACCTCTACAACCGTATATTTTACTATGGCCAATTATTAGACATTGTAAAAGAGTTGTGAATGTTTGACTCCTCTTTCCGAAGTCATTCAGTGATTGTGCACACTTGCGCGTAATAATTGCCTGTAAAAATGGAGCACACATGTTTATTATCGGTTCTAATTAGAATACAGCCTTGCACAAAAATCACGTTGGGAATTTCATTAGGAAACCAATGTGTCAATCAACATTTGAATCGGTCACTATTGGCTAAAGATTTTTAAATCCCGTTGTCATGTTGTTTTCTTTTTTTCAATACAGCTCAATAAACCTCTACAACCGTGTATTTTATTATGGCCAATTATTAGACATTGTGAAAGAGTTGTGAATGTTTGACTTCTCTTTCCAGAATTATTTCAGTGTGCAGAATAATTGCCTGTAAAAATGGATCCCGGGTTGCATTTACGCATGTTTATTATTGGTTCTAATTAGAATACAGCCTGTAAAAATTGCATAAATATCACATTGGGAATTTCATTAAGAAACCAATGTGTCAATCAACATTTGAATCGGTCACTATTGGCTAAAGATTTTTAAAGCCAAAGTTGTCATGTAGTTTTCTTTTTTCAATACAGCTCTAAAACCTCTACAACCATGTATTTTACTATAGCCAATTATTAGACATTGTGAAAGAATTGTGAATGTTTGACTTCTCTTTCCAGAAATCATTCAGTGCGTGGAATAATTGCCTGTAAAAATGGATCCCAGGTTGCATTTACACGTGTTATCGGTTCTAATTTGAATACAGCCTGTAAAATTGCATAAAATCACGTTGGGAATTTCGTTGGCAAACCAATGTGTCAATCAACATTTGAAACGGTCGCTATTGGCTAAAGATTTTTAAAGCCAAAGTTGTCATGTCGTTTTCTTTTTTTTCAGGACTGCATAGGTTGTCACAGGCTAAGAACCGTAAATTATTATTCCGTTAGTTATATATAATTCTTTTCTTTTTCTTTCTATATCTGTTGGTAATATCGTGTGTTTTGGCGTAAAAATTTTACACGGTTGGATTTACTGGACTTTCCTGAATGTAACCTCAGTATATTTCCAGGTAATCGTTTCATGAGTACAATTTCACAGCACTTTTAATGAGAGTTATACTGGCTTTAGTTTACCGGTATCTCATTTCTGATCCTGATGTTTCCGAACCAACTCACCACACTAAACAAACTCACGTAGGAGCTATGAATTTAATCATTTGTCACGCTGCTTAGAAATCGATACAGAAATTTCAGAATAAGAGTTTTAGCAGTGAACCTACCGGACTGGACCTATTAAAGCTGAGAAAATACTGCACAATATTGTCTTTAACATGAAACCAATAAAATATTCATTTTAATTATCTGCAAACAAATATCGGTCCATTGAATCTCCCATTTGGAAGGTTAAAGTCTTGGGATTCAAGAAATGCCAACCATTCCTTAGTTTCTATTTTCTTTTTCGCTCGCAACTTTACTGTGCATATGACAATAAACACTTGGAATTGAGTTTAATTTAAAAAAAGACCCATCACAGAAACATCGATATACCTCTGAAACAAGATACTGGGAAAATATATAACCGGAGTAGCTCACCGAAGTCGTTGTGTTCAATAATAATGTGCAACCATGGTCCTCTTATATCCGTGAGTGTAGTAAATCCAGGAGAATAAAATATTTACAAATACAGAATAGTAAAACATGCTTTCTCTATGCCGTAGACAACCAACCAAACTTGCTATTCACATTCATCTTTTTCGGCCAATTGCAGGCTTTGTTTTGTCCTTTTAGCCTATGCAAGCCCGTAAATGATAAAAAGGATCCGCCCCCTTTACCTCCGAATAACTTTAGCCAATAGTGATCGATTCAAATGATGATTGACACATTGGTTAGCCAATGAAACGCCGGTATATAAATCCCATCATACACCACAGACTACTTCACGTTCGGGGGAAAATCGAGTCGGCGGCTGTTGCATTAGTTGCAAGACTTTGCGACTTAATATTGATCCATATATAAGGCGCACTGTATTATAAGGCGCATGGTCAGCTTTTGAAAAAAATTAAGACTTTTAGGTGCGCCTTATAGTGCGGAAAATACGGTAGTCCCAAACACCGATAGCACTATTACTGCCCTCTAGTGGCGAGAATAAATATTTGGTTTGAATTTAAAAGAGAAAAAAAATCATAACTTTTGAAAGAAATGAGAGACTTGCTTTTACTTACTGTATCTGGCCCGCGGGCCTTATGTTTGACTTGCCTGCCCCAGTGTTTTTTGGAAACAAAGATGGAAGAAGACAAAAACAAATACAACATTCTTAAAAGTTTTTCAAGGCTGTAAAAATGTTTAGAATACAGCGCTACTAAATACTACGAATATTCCCTTTAAAACAAATGACGAAATACACATTTTCTATAAAAACTACTGAAATCGAAGAACTAAAACAAGCAATTTTCAATTTCATATGGACAACGTCATTTGTGGCAGTTTCTCAACTGGTGGGTTGGGACCCATATGAGAAAATAGTAATAATAACAATAATGAGTATAAAAACGGATACAATTTACCTGCAGATGAAATGAGTCACAACATTAGCTTCTCTGCTGGCTTTGATCTCTATAAGGGGAATTAACATTTTAGCACAACAGAAACAAAAGGAAAATAAATCCTAACAGCTTGACAACATCAATCACAATACTGTGCATGTTGAGAGATTTGTCAGCTGTGGTTAGAATGTTTAAAATCCATCGGCACCTCCCAGTTGTGTTGAAGGGGACCACATCCCATTTTATTATGTTTTTTTTGGTTTTATTTCCTATATTTTCCATGACTGGATCCGCCAAAAAGTTATATATGCTACGTTTTGCTTTTTGATGGTTATGTTGTTTTTTTAAGGATAAAGTTACATTTCACTATTTCTGCTTAAAACTGCACAATATTTTTCACTCAATAACTTTGAGAAGTGATTTTTTTCTAGATTTGGGTCGCAATGGAAGGTCCTATTTGAGAACCATTATGGTGCATTAGTGCCATCTGCTGGAAACTTGCTGTAACGCCATGTTCGATGTGTTTTTTAAAAAATGGCAGTCTTAATTGCTATTAAGAAAACGTTTTAAAAATGTGAAAATTCTCTTATTCATTCTGAAGTATTATTTTAAATGTCTTGAAAAAATAAATGTGTAACTTATTTTTGGGGCAGTTCCAGTCGTTGTTTTTTTAAGCTGTTATGGCTCTTGACATTTTTGGTTGCTGGAAGCTGAATTATCACATCTTTTTACAGAACTTGAGATGATTCCATTTGCTTTTTACACTGCAAAAATACATTATTGAGCCAATTTTGTTCACGTTTGAGTATATTTTCTGAAGGGATACAACATAAATCCACGTAAATGTAAGATGTGTATTTGATCCGATAGAATTTTAAGTAAATAAACATGTACATGAATAATGAAACTCTGTTTTACCTTTGGTGTGACTGAACCTGGTTTAATGGAGTTAGTGGGTGGATGCAGAGGGTGGAGGGTGAATTCAAATTAAAAGATTAGAAGATTTTGTCGCTTTAATTGCATCCTACTTCCTATTCCGAATACTTGCCCAAATTGTCGATTGGTCACGGCCATATTCCTTTACGCGCGTGCCGTTACCAAGGTAATCGAGTTTTTGCTTTTCCCTTTAGTATCACTCCAAGTCTTGGGGCGCATAGCTCATAAATACAGAATTATAAATGTAATTTTATAAATGAAATGTTTTCTACATTTTTCTTACTTAATATTGTTATTATTTCATTTAGCAATTTTTTTTCCTAGCTCTTTTTATTTCTTTTTTCCCTCTCTAGCCACTGGAATAATAGTCTGTAATAGTCTGTCCAGCCCTTTATTGTGATCAAGGGCTATATGAATAAATATGACTTAAAACAATGGATTTCAGTTTGAAATATGTCCACTGGATGTCACCAAACTCAGGTGCCACTTGCAAAGCACCCACTGTCGCTGTATTTTCCGACTACCATTGAGGAAACCCACCCGATGCAATTAAATGAGTAAAAATGAAGTACACACAGAAAAAAAGCATTGAAAATATGCTGACGGAAGAGACCCAACACAAGTAACTCACTATAAAAAACTATTTTATTTTTTTGTTTAAAAAAAGAAAAGCACAGTCAATAAAATCTCCAAACGAGCTCCCCCCTCAAGGACAATTTTTTTTTTGCATGTATTCTGTACAAATCTGAAATCCATTCGATAAATTATGTCAAACCCGATTCGACGCAAACACTAGAATATAAAACCAAAGAAATAAAGTGAATGTCACGTCACCTTTATTATTGTACACAATATACAAAATGGTCCTTTTTTTGTGTGTTTCAAATCAATTCTCGTGTCTAAGGGATTAAAAGACGAAGCTAAATAAATAAAAGTATCCTGAAGGGGGCGTGAAGGAGCATGAAAAGCATATCGACGCCGATAAAAGAAGCCAAAGCAAAGCGGGGAGGCGAAAACGAGATTCTACGAAAAGGGCCTTTCTTACAGGTTTCACGTTACTCAATATTTCGTTTACAAAAAAGGTAAACGCGTCACGTGGGGCGGGGCATTTCATAAATTCTTAAAAAAAAAAAAAAATAGAGGTTGGTGATGAAGTGGATAGAGGAGGTGCTGAATTCTTGCGGGTAAACGTGAAACCGTTTTGAGGTCTGTTGTTGGGGACAGAAAAGAGGAGACGTCAACCGACGTCCAACGTTTTTGTCGGAATTCCGGTTACGGTAACTTACCTTTGACGCGTGGATTGGGGCGCATTATCTGTGCTTGTCTGATGATTTATGGGTGTGATCGTTAAAGTCCAAAACAAGTTCGACCAAATATGTATAATAATCATGATAACGACCTTTTGCCACATTGCAGACTTCAAACCTCAACATTTTCTATCCAAATCCAGCTTTAAACTTCTCCACAACAGTATCTCGGACCTGCCTGGTGTGTTCCCCGTTCCTCATGATGCTCTCTGCACTTTAAACAGACCTCTGAGACTATCACAGTGCAGGTGCATTTCAGGGTTGGGTAGGGTTACTTTAACTGGATTACTTTCAATTACTTTTGGATTACTCCAATACCAAATATGCTAATGCAAGACAAAAGAAACTAAATGTGAATAAAATTACTAAATTTTGTGCAGGCTTGGAATACATGGAACGGCAAAAATAATGTTGGCAAGCTGTTTGGATTTATTTTCATCTTGTTTCTGTCGCATTTTATGTTAGTTTTGCCGGAGATCAAAGCCAGGAGAGAAAGCTTACCACGTGTTGTGAGTCATAATTTTATTCATAATTAGTTTTTGTCTTTTATTAGCATATTTGGTATTGGAGTAATCCAAAAGTCATTGAAAGTAATCCAGTTAAAGTAACCCTACCCAACCCTGCATTTATACAGAGAATCGATTACACACAGGTGGATTCCATTTATCATCGCGAGTCACTTAGATCAACATTGAATCATTCAGAGCTCCTCACTGAACTTCTGGACAGTGCTGCACTAAAGGGGCTGAATTTTGCACACACACACTTCTTTTATTTTTTACTTGTTAAAAAAGTTTAAAATATCCGATAACGTGTATTCCACTTCATGCTTCACGGGAAATGACAGTTTTATATCTTGATGTTTGAAATGTGGCAAAAGCTCACAGAGTTCAAGGGGGCCAAATAGTTTTGCAAGCCACTGTAAGTATGTGATTTACAGGGTTAAGGATATTGTTTTTTTTCTTCCTTTCCTCCGCCGCTCTCCCTCCTATCTTTCTTTTCAGACTTTTCTTTATCTCGACGGGATTCCTGGAAGACAACGTAGACGGGAGAGGATCTCAGATTAATTGCAATGCAATAAGATTTTTAACATACAGTATACAGTGGAACCTTGGTTTTCGAACGCCTCTCAGTTCCAACAAATCGGTGTCCGACCAAAAATTTAGAGAAACTCTTGCTTCGCTGTTCGGTCAAAAAATCGGAGTTCGAACGCCGGTAATGCGTGAGTGCGTACGCTAGGGTGCCATGCTGAGCGGCGTACGGGTGTTTTAGTCCCTTATTATGCCTCCCAAGAAAGTCAGTGCAAGCAGCAAAGCTGCTACAGGTGAAAAAAGAAAAGTAGTGCGTACAACTATTGCATTTAAGAAAGAAATAATAGCAAAATATCAAGGAGGTGTGCGAGCGCCTTCTGCTGACCACCGCAAGGGTAAGAAATCCTATTCATAAGATTACGATAACGCGAACGTACGATTAGCCTGGGTTAGCTTTAAGTTTACGTTAAACATTCAGGGTGTTGGAACGGAGCCCAACATTGAGGGTGTTGGAACGGAGCCCCCTTTCCGATGAACCGCTCACCACTTGTTGTGGAGACCCGGGTGTTAAATGACTTGTAAACGACCTGATTTTTTTATTTTTACACGTTCATGTTAGGGGAATCTTTCGTACGGAAGATTACGATAACGCGAACGTACGATTAGCCTGGGTTAGCTTTATGTTTACGTTTAACATTCAAGGTAAACATTCAGGGTGTTGGAACGGATTAAAACGATTTACATTATTTTTAATGGGAAAAATGATTTTGGTGATCGAACAAATCGGTTTTCGAACAGGGTTCTGGAAGGGATTATGGTCGAGAACCGAGAAAACCTCTGCCCCAGAAGATTCAAAAGAAGCTAACAAAATTGATGACGCTGCAAAACGTAAAGGTACATTAAAAGCATGGTGGAAAGAGGAGTTCACGTGGCTTGTAGCAGACATCCTTAATACTTTGCAACAATGGGTTTTTTTGCGATGAGTCGTCTTATTGTGTTTCAAGATGTGAAAAATGAGGCAGGCAACTTTATGGCTGGGCAGGGACCTTTTCAGAGTTGTCTCCCCTGGTGTCCGCTAACTTTTAGTCATGAGTTTCAGACACTGCAAGGACATTTTAAAAAAATAAGTCAAAGCGGGAAAAAGATCCTTATTTGGACTAATTTTAATGATATTTATGGCTCCAAAACATTGTGCGTTGACTATCACTGACAGCAGAATCTGAATCCGTCCCTCAAAGCTTAGCACTTTGTGTTTCTAAACGCCAATTGTCACAAATGACAAGATATTTTTGTTTATGTTATACACATGTTAGTGAAAATATATATTATTTTCATGGAGCTGGGAAACATTAAAATCTATATTTCTTTTTTGACATCGTTAATTTAAGACATTTTTGGGGTTAATAAAAAAACACTTGGTTTACTACTATAATACCTTGTTTATCCCAATAATGTGGGCCAGAACCCACCTGCAATAGGTGGCAATGCACTAAGTGGTTACCCCATTTTTAAAATGCGGTTGTCAACCGGGGATAATGAATCACAAGAGTGCCATTCATTTTAGATAGAACAAAAAAACAAAACAAAAAACGAGCCGACAGACATGTCAAAAATTCTCTCCGCCTCTAATTTGAACAATAATCGACCGTCGGTAACGGTTTGTGGCCAAAGAGTGCAGTTGCAGGCCACAATGACACACCTCAGCGTCCCAAACTGAGGAAAAATGACGTCTCCTGCTCTCAATTCTCAACTGGGGATAATAGATCGTGGCCACAGACGTTCATTTCATTTTAGATGGACTAGAATGTCTCAACAAAATTTCCTTCGGGCAGTCCTGGTTTGCAGCAGTATGGGATCATGGATAAGGGTTTGCTGCCGCACGAGTGCAGTTCATTTAAGGCAAAAAAATACAGCTATCGAACACGGTTTATTCACGTGTTTAGACTTAGTCTCGCTTCAGAATAAAGCAGACATAAAATTAAATACCAGTCGAGGAGTTTTTGGTCTTTTTTAAATTTGGACAAAAACATGATTTTGTTTAAAAATTCCGTAGCGTTTTGAAGGGAAGAAAAACAATAGTGATGTGAGATATGCAAATGACCTTTTTCCCTCCGGTAGAAGTTCGTTCCAGCTTGGTGGAGTCGCTCTTCTCTTTGCTGGAGGATTTGGAGCGTTTGCTCTTCTCTTTCTCCATGGAGAGCGGCGAGTCGCAAGGACTTTCGTTTTGGCTGTTTTTCAACGCGTCTGGGGAAGGGACTTTGTCGATGAGGTTTTCCTTTTTGACCCCGACCGCAACCGAGACACCCCCCCGACAACTTACTGGTGCCGTTCTCGTCTTTTCTGCGTTTGGGTTCCAGGCTGGTCTCGCGTTCACCTGAGCCGAAGTCCTGGTGAACCGGATTATAAAAATATATTAAAAAAACAAAACAAAAACACATTGGCAATAGAAGCCCCGCTGTCTAAATACTGACTCGCTTTCTCTCCCTGCGCTCTTTTTCTTCCTTCTTCTCTTTGTAACGGTCGAGCGTCATCTCGGCATCGCTCTTCTCCAGCTCCCTCTCTCGACTTTTGGACCGCGATAGCGAATTGTAGACGATGTGCTGCTGCAATGACAATTAGACACAGACAGATGGGAACAAAGAGCACGGATGTTAAAACAAACAAGTGTGAATTAGGGCTGCGGGGATTTGTAGACGTCATCGACAAAAATCAATGATAGATAAAAGAATTCATCGTCTGTCGGCTATTGTCTCCAGAAAATGTTTCAGAAACTCTATAGAGTGTTGCTTATGCCCAATAGGGTCTGTCACGAGTAGTAACACACAGAAATATCAGCGTCAACGTCAAGCAGGCGTACCTAGACTTCACGATTTGGAGCATTTGAGCCTAGATACCGCAAGCGAAAAGACTTCTGGGAGTTTTCAATACCTTGCATATCATGGCGGTAGCTCTGTGACACACTAACATCTAAAGAACACGTTGAATGAGACAGTCCGACCTCATAAGATTCAAGTGACATTGAAGCGGATACAGTTTTGATAACTGTATACCAAGTACAATGCATGTTAAGTGTAGCTATAGAAGGGAGCTTGAGCATCATGTCAGTTGTTAAAACCGTTCATTTAAAAAAAAAAAAAAAAATCCTTTCCTTATATTGCACTCTCCTAGGCTCAATGTGCTGCTCCCCTCCTCCAGCTCAGCGAACAAAGGAGCGCAGCAACAAACCAAATCACGCAAATTAACCAATCCACCAATTCCCCAAAAGCGAGTGAGAGTAATATATTTTTAATAATACAAGTTTAGGAAACCCTGGTGGGACTTATTAGACCATGGTGGCTTGCCAGTAATTTGATATGGCATAGAAAACACTGATGTATATAAGATTTCAATGTTTTTACCATGGGTTTGGATCATATTAGCTTATTACCTTAGGTCAGTGATTTTCAACCACTGTGCCGCGACACACTAGTGTGCCGTGGGAAATTATCCAATGTCACTTTTTAAAATTCAACCAAACATTTATGAATCATTTTCTGCAAATATTATGTCATTGTCAAGTATCTGTGCTGTAAAAACTGGGGGTATTATAAATCATATTGTAATTAAACATACTGTTCAGTGTCATTTTATCACATCTTTGGTTTGTGGTGTGCCGCAAATTTTTTCCAATGTAAAAATCGTGCCCTGGCTCAAAAAAGGTTGAAAAACACTGCCTTAGGTTTCGATCCCCTGCCTAAACAAACACTTGACTCATCAATCCCCACCTTCCCGGCACATTAACTTCCTATCCCAGGGTCCACTGTATTTAAAAAATATATAATATACTACATGAAAAAAAAAACATTCTGATTAATGTTTCAGTGTGTAGATGTAGGGCCCTTAGCTCCAATAGTGGGGGTGCTTTCACAGTCTATTTTTTGGGGGTTCCTTTTCAGCTGTTAATGTTTTTGTCTTTATTTTGCCTATGTCTGCCCGTGGTGCCATTTTTGTGTCAGTGTTACTTTGGGTAGACAAAGCTGAAGATGTCTGCATTTCTTGACGTAAACATGCTGTTTGGGATTGACGTTATTAAAGGGTTCCTCTAGTTTATGCAGAGTTTAATGCATTTTGAAACCAAAAACAAGAGATTATCAATATTTCTTGGACACATTGCGTTATGCCTCGTACATATTACCTGGCAGAGCTTTTAGACGTGGCAAAAAACATTTGTTGGACAGCCACTACTAATCAATTTTACTTTCCCATTTTCCAATGTGTCTCTGTCCAAAGTTGCTACGTCTAATGTGGGTAAACCGACAATTCTGGTAAGCCAAACACGACATCACTCGAAAAATAAAGGGGGGAGAAACAAACACGAAACTAAATCCTTGATACAGGACCTTTTTTCTGTCCAGAGTTGAGCACAAATATTTTTGAGACAAATCTCTCCATGTGTTGTTGTTGGGTAAAAATGTCAGTAACATGTAGCTTACATTTTCAGTTGTATTAGCTTCTTCCTATTACAATTTTTCACTGGGAAAGGCTACCATAATCTTTTGCATGATCCATTTGAAATTTCCCAAAATGATATATAATCCTTGCACTAATACACAATTCATAGTGTCCTGTTTTGGTGCAGCATGCAACAAACCATTAGCAACAAAAAACTTAAGCTAGTGATCGCCATGAGTTATCTTTTGACAAGACTGGAATGCACCGTTGGAAATAGTTGTCTTTTTTTGCACACAACGCAGCATGCTTTGCGTGGATTTTTTTTTTACTAAATTTTAACCACGGTTTGTATCTTTCATTAGAACTGCAACCATCTTAGTCTTATGCACCCGTCCTAATGCGCCTGAAGGTGGCGATGACGCTTCACATGACAAACTGCCTCAATCGCAACTGCCATGTACTCGACATTTCTAAGCCCTTTTTTTCCCCCTATGTTTGATGCGTGGTCGGTCTAGTCCAACTGCCAAGACATGGCAAACATTTCAAGCGTTTTTGAGCACTTCGCCTATAATTCAAGCTTTTTCCTGACCTTGAAAACACATTATAATTCAAGCATTTCAAGGATTTCCAGCACCTTGTTGAAAAAAAATCGCTGTGTCTTGCGATTACACAATCGTACTGCGTTACATAGCAATATCAATTATATTTTGGTTGATTGTGCATTCGACCTCTGTGCTGGTTTTCTCCACACCATAATCAAATAAAAATACAATATAGAATTTCAAAGTGTGCAGGCGGCTTGTGAAGCGTAAATGTATTACATAAAGATTGCGGATCAAAACTTTTCATAAAAAATGTACCAACACAATGAAATAGATTGGGGAGGACACTATATGGGTTAACATCACGTTTTTTTCCCTGCACTATTTTATGGTTCGAGTACAACACAACCTATTCCCACACAAAACGGATCAACAACCGAAACAAAGGCAGCTTCAAACCTTGGGCGTGGTCTCCTTGGGATCGTTGCTACCGTCCTGTGGGGATGAATGGAGATGACAGATGAGCTGAGGGAAGGTGCGAGGTGTGGGAGGAGCTTTGTCAGACAGCAGTAGAGTCGGAAGATTGCATTTGGGAGCTTTTTGGGGGGGGGTTGGAAGGTGGCCGGTAGGAGATGGGGGGGCTCAGCCGGCTGGACCAACAACGGCGCACAGCTCCCTTGATCTCTGACCTTCGGGGTTGGGGACTTAGGCTTTGAAATGGTTATCACATAGAGGAGAGATATTTGGCTCAACATGTGGAATATTTGCTAGAAAAACCCTGAGAATGTGTTCAAAAGCAGTTAGTGTTATTAATGCAGTGTGATGTGAGGCAGCATATTATAAAGGTATACTTATAAGAGTGCTGTTCATCAAAAGTGCTTGTGCTAATGTGTGCGTGTGTGTGCGTACGTGCATGAGACTACGTTCCTACAGAGATAACTGTGGCTGTCACTTACAGTTCAGGATATGACACAGGGAGGTTTTTTTTCTCTGGCAGACGGTTAAATATAGAACTATCACAAGCTCCCAGCAGATAGGGCAAAGCTTCAGAGGTTCCCCCACAGCCCGTCTAATTCCAGGCCGTGCCATTCGTCATCTCAGTAGGGCTCGGCCGCCGGCATCTCAACGGGAAGCGATTGTCTGAAGGCGGTGCGGAGTGATTCTGACGGACTGATGCATCTGGCCTTGGGGATTGGGCCCATTATGCAAGGCTTGTAGGCGGTGAATGATTCAGAGGTGCTCCTTCAGCAGAACTTCACTTCTCTCTGTTGGGTTTCCTGACGGTGAGGGGTGGGGAGGGAGGGAGCAATATGCTTTCACTGTGGTAATCAGGGATTCGTCGTAGCTTGCCAAAAATGGAGGAAAAACTGCAAACTCTCAGTTTAGGTGGGATGAATAGCCATGGTAATTTTCTCCAAGGTATAAGAAAGTCTTTTTTTTAAAATTCCATCAGGAGCATAGAAATGCCTACAAAATGCGTCTTCTTCACAAGGCACGCCGATATCTTCCAGTGGTATGAAAATAGATTTATATTTCACTATTAAAATACTAAATATTTACATTCTTTTTTTTTTTTGCTAAGTCCTTCAGGAGTTTCCTCCCAATTCTTGAAAAAAATAAATAAAAACTCCGCCAATGTCCACAGAATTTTCCAGACGGCATGCAGCCTGCATTTTGGGGAAGCCTTGTTGGGTGATCTTCAGGGGTGCTACAGCAGGGAACGCTCCGGCAGATAGAGAAGTAATGGGCACAGCCTTCCTCAAGCCATACTAACCTTAACAGACGAAGAGTGGGATGGAGAAGAGTGACTGTCGAGCTTTCGTCTTTTGTGATCTGAAAGGAGACAAGAAATGTTGGGTTTATTTATTATTACGGCGTAAGTCAAGCAGAGAGGCATCTTTACCCCTCTCAGTGTCAGCCGATTCCGATCTGGGAACTGGTGACTTGCGGGAGACGGCCACAGCGCTCCTCTCTGCTTTCTCCTTGTTCTTCAGCTCCTTGATGGCATCTCGGTCCCTGGTCGGCTCCATGGGCTCGCCGTTCCCTGCCTTGGTCTTATCGTCTTTCGTCTTGTCGTCGGCCTTGACTTTGTCTCGGTCTGCTTTGGGCGTCTTCTCCTTACCCTCGCGCAGCGCCCGCTCATCCTTGCCGGCTCTCTCTTCTCTCAGCTTTTCTCTGCGCGCCTCTGCCTTTGTTTCGGGAGTGCTGCCGGGCGTCTTTTCCTTTTTCTCTCGTTTCTCCTTGCCACTCTTCTCTTTATCGTCACGCTCTTTTATGGTTTTGGTGCTGTAAAAACGTTTGAAATAAAGTGTCTTTATTGTCATAGAAAAAAAAATGTTTTTTCTATTTTATTTCAAGTATTTCAAAAGGGTCCTTTTAAAAACATACGACCATGATACTGTGGTATTGTGCATATTATTTGCAAACCTGTAGTCTACAAAACACTTACCTATTAAGAGCCCCATTTCCATTGCTGTTGGTTACTTTAGCTGCTGCACTGTTGGCTTTGTTTATTGTCTTTGTAGTCTGGGATTTATCCTTCCCCCGATCTGCAAACAAGGCAGTATGTTTTTAACATATGATTGGCAAACGGCTAAAAAATTCTCGCCGACTTCAAGTCACTCACCGCCTTCTTCTGACAAACCGTCGTCACCCTTCATCGTGGCGCCGGCAGGCTTGCCCGTGCTTCCTGGTCCATTTTGCTGACTAGCTGGATTAACACTGCGTGCTGGTGCCTCTTTGTGGTGAAACTCATTCTCGGGAACCATGCGCACCTTCTGGCTTTTCAACCGACCTGAATAGCTGCAAGATGGAAAAGGTTAATAAAAAGTTTCGGGTTGACAAATTTGGGAAACAGAACCTTTTGGCTGCTTAAAATTAAAACCTTAAAAGGATTGCCCTATAAAAGAAAAACATTTTCTGTTATCGGCAGAGTCCTAGATTATACTTTTTTGAATGTGTATATCTACTGTCAACAGTCCTACATTAAATCAAGTTGAAGAATTATTCCCCATGTTAAATACAAATTATTATTTGCTAAGATCGTGCAGAAAATGCTTCATAGTGGAACGTCCATTAATTTCTTTGCAAGGCCATCATTATCATGAGAAAAAACCTCGTGCTTTCAAATCCCCACAGAGCGCTTGACTGCACACAATGCTATGTTACCCCATTGCTAAGGCATAGAGATCTGGCCTCTTCTCCTTTTCCTTAACGCAGATCTTATGGACACGGTATTCCAGTGCTTGGCCCAGATTCAAAACCTTGGGGTAACACGGGAGAATTTTGATGAGTACAATCAGGATGTTTCGGATGTGGGTGTAGTCTCCCGTTTCCAGGCAATGAACTGAAGCCTGCAAAATAGTAAGAAAAAAGTAAGCATTCGTGGAAATCCATGCGTATAACCACTGATCATGGCTGGACTAAAATAAAGATAACTTAGGTGGCTTACTTTGGTCAGCATGTAATGCCATTTATGCACCACGTGCCTGAAGTTCTCATAATCGAGCGGATTGGCTTGTTGGCCGCCGTCAAATCCTGAGGCTCTCAAAATAGTCAGGAATCCGGGGTAATTGCCACATTCCTGACAGAAACGTAAGATAAACAAATCAGAATAAAAAACACTGATGTGATCTCCATTTACATATACTTAAAGTGCAATCATACCTTTTCATAAACAGCACGATCGCTATGCCAGCGAGTGACCGTTTCCAGCATGCAGCAAAGAAAGCGTCCATACCGGTGAGACTCATTTTCTGTACAACTGGCCACAGTGTAAATGATAGCTGAGAAGACCTGTATGAATACACATAATTAGACACAATATCGTACAACTTGGTGACATCAAAGTATACCAAGGATGAAAAGTATCGTAAACTAAAGACAGATAGGTCAGTGTAACATCCTGTGTGTCTCACCCTGTCATAGCACAGCAATGTGCAGAAGTTGGGTGTCATCTGTTGGTGAACCAGCTCAACAAAGCGGGCACAGTAGACCGCATCGATGGATGAAAAGATGCACCGTGGGAACAGACAAAGCTGTAGGAACTTTGTGATGGTCTCATTCTTGGTGGATTCTGTTAAATAAAAATATTAAAATGACCACAGATGAACCGCACAATACAGAGAAGCTACCGAAAATTTTGGACTTAAGAGCGCACCCAATGAAAAGTCGCATACTCAAAATTAGGAATCAAACACAATTTTATTTTTGTGCAAGCCCCAGGCTTCAACAGCTTTTTTTACATTTCAAGCCTGTCGCACATCTGGAGCCAACCGTGTGCGAGATTTGGCATAGATGCCTTTGGGTAAGGAACCCTCGCGCGCCTGATGCCGTATTAGGCCGCAGCATTTTCAGTTCTGCTCAAGTTCTTTTTTACGTCACGTATATTCGGATCGTTTTACCATTAGCTATGGTAATTACAAAGATGAGCATAAATTTACTACTGCGCCGAAAGGAAACGCGAATGAAGGATGCGTCACATAAAATGTGAGCCTTATATTTCACGATGACAACGCTAGGGTAACCATACTGTGGAGAATAGTGCCACATGGCAAGATTGTCATGTCTTTTTGCGTTGTTGCCGCAGTAATGGACCAAATTGCATTCGCTTGTCATTATTCCTCGACGATTATCGGAAGCTTCATGAGGGTAGGGTTTTTGATGGATACGTTGAACTAATGTGTAATTTATGAACTTGATTTGTCGGTGAGAAAGTTGAAATATCTTAAGTATGTTGTAAATATTGAATAACATACTGTCAAACATCCCGCTTTGCTCCTTTTATGTATTAGCGATAATTTTGACAAAAACAGCAACTAATTAATCTCAAAGGGCACCATTTATGTTTACAGAAAAGAAGCGTCATGTAGTCTGTAATTTACAGTATATAAACTTTACTTAAAAAAAAATAAAATAAAAACACTCACTGGTCATCAACCATTTGTCTTTCTCCAGTTTTAGGCGATGGAGAACCCTTTGGACGTGCTCTAGTTGTTTTTTCTCCTCCTCCTGCAGTTTCTCTTGCAGAACAGTGCAGCGCTCCTTCTCTTTCTTTTTCTTATTCATAGGCTGCCAGGGCAGGAAAAAAGGAACACAATCAATAATAACGTTTCATTTTCGAATGCTTTTTAAAGACTCACTATTTCAGGATTCTCGTCAATGGCCTTGATCTGGACCTTGAGCTTGTTGACCTCCCGCTCGTAAGCGGCGTGAGGCACAGCTAGGTCGTACATGGTGAGAGACCAAAAGGTGGCGTAAAATTGGGGGCGGAGGTCCTCCCAAACCCGGGGTGGGTGGAGCGACATCACGGCCTCGTGTACGGGAGACATGACTTGCTCGCAGGCCGCCACATACTTCTGCACTTTTTGCTGCTGCCGCATACCCTTTTCTGTTTTCTTCAGCTCGTCGTACTTTGACTGAAACAGGACATGGAACTAATTATCTCCGAGGGTCCTAAGTCCACTTCGGAAAATAACCCAAGTGCACACTCTCACCAATATTTGATGGGCGTACATTGGCCGTGACAGGAAGAACGCAGCGTCATGTGGCGTATGGAATTGATTACAAAGCACGTCAATGGGGGGAACACGCTTGATGTAGTCCTCTGTGCTGAGGTTGGAAGCCAAGAAGCCCCCAAACTGCACCAAGGTGTCGTGACACTGCAGAAAACCAAAGACAGATGAAAATAAAACGGCTGCGATGAAGAAAAAAAAGTGCTACCAGCAAAACGTGAGAAGGAGGGTGCACCTACCTGATCGTATAAGTGGCCAACTAGTTTGAGATCTTTATCACCGCTTTCCAGGAAAACCACCCCATTCCTTTGCTGGACCATCAGGACACAAAGCGGCAGGGCCAGTTCATGATCAAGGAGGGCATCCTTCAGGCGTTGCGATGACTTCTTTGTGTTCCTAATCTGCCCAAAGTAACCTCCCTACGAGCAAAGTTGGCACAACCACAGTCAACAGCAAAGCAATGTGCAGGGAAAAAATACCAACCAACAAAAATCAGTACATACCTCAGCTTTGAGTTGTTCACCCCCTGTCATTGCCTCAAGCTGCTCTGATGTCATTTCATCTGTGACCTCAATTCCAGCCATTTTCTGGACCACTTCTTTTAGAATCAGCAAGTCAAAGCTGCAAAAAATAAAAACTCGACAATTCAAATACAAATGATCATCTGGCTGGAAAACTAAAATAAAATATTTTTTTTATAAGTACAAAATAAACAAACCTTTTGCCTGCTTTTAGTTGATTGGTGACATACTGAAGGAGGCCAGCCAATTCAATGGGATATTTTCTAAACACAGCTCCACAGAGACTTGCCAGGCCTTGTGTGAAAAAAACGAAAAGAGTTTGAGCAAATCAATCAATTACAAAATATTTTTTCTCTAATTAAGTCCCATACTTTGAAGCCATGATGAGATAGTGGTGTCGTCATGCTTCATCTTTTCCTTCTCGGGATTGGCTAGAGCTTCAATAATGCAATCTGAAGATTTGGAGTTAAAAAGAAAAACACACTAATCTGGAAATCGCAGCAAAGCTATTGACACACCGTTAACAAACCAATCACATACACACAAAAAAAATCCCATGTGTGTAAAAGTTAAGGATACAGGCCAAGACATCGTAGTTGAGTGATGTGAGGTATTTCAAAGAATCCACCACTGGGCCAATGAGGTTATCATACCACTGGATCTGTGACAGCATCTGATAAAAATAAAATTTAAAAATATTACCAGGACACTGAAACATTCTTTAAGATCACACTAAGCAATCCACTCTCTTAAAAACACGGCAAAATATACTTACATAATCAAAGAGAATGGTGGGGTTGCTGTGGCTTAGTTTTCCAATCTGCCTTCCAGATTGTTTCACATTCTCTTTGGTCAAGCGCCTACGCAAAGAAAATCGCACATATCACATGTTGTGGCATAGAAGACATCCACTATAACACCCCCCCCCCAAAAAAAATGTTGTAACCTTTCACCGAATCCCGTCCTCAGAAAGGAACTTACTTCATGATATATCTAGCACCTTCCACAGTCTGTGCTTTGACTTTCACGAGCAGTGGGTGGCTAGAATAGGTTTCATTTTTCCACTGTCCATACAGGCGGTATCTGGAAGAAGGAAGATTATATATGCTTGAAGGTTTCTCACATCTTTAAGAGTTCAACACGATTTTTCTCAAATTTTCTAAGCTTTTAAAAATTAAAAAAATATGCACAGAATATAATTGATATATAAACCAAAACAGCACATTTCATGCTGCAGATTAAACCTCATTTTTAACGATAGGCTTCCTTTGTCAGGCTTGACTCAGTGCAGAACAAATTTGTTTGCAGTCAGTAAGAAAAAAAACATTGGAGAGAACTACAGAGGGGCTTAGTGGCAACATTTTACATGTGTAAAACCTCTCACCTGTGATGGTAAGGAAAGAGCTTAAAGAAGCCCCACATCTCTTCAGACATGCACGCATTGCACTCCATCAGCGATAGGGACGGGAGTAGCACCTGGTCTGCGATGCTCAGAAAACAACTTAATAGTATTTCCTGGGATCAACACACAGTAAGCATAATTAACACTTGATCAATTCCACATTTTTGCAGATCCTTAAAAGATTGTCATTAGGAGCTTATATTTATACAAACCATTTTGGCTTTGTGATCCGAACCCTCGCTGCTCTGGTACTGTGAAAGAAAAAGAGAAAAAGCAATGAGTGGCTGTGTCAAGTGCTCACGAAGCGATGCAAAGGTATACCTCTTTCATAAACGCCTTTCCGAGCCGCACAATCTTGGCAAAAAGGATGGGGTCATGCGCAAGGTGAGGTCCTAAGTAGCTGAGCATGCTGAACGCTTCCCTGCGCAAGTCTTCAAAGCTCTCTGCGGGCTTTGGTGCCCGCTTGTTTCTAAGTGGAGCTAGCACGAGTCCCCGAGCGCCTTTTGGGAGGCCAGCCCTGGGGAAAAGCAGAAATGTGTTTATGTTGGCGACCAAGTTAACTTGTATCCAACTTCGAGTTGTGCAAGAAATCAAACAAAACTAAAAAAAAAAATTGTACCCCCGATAAAGAGGATCCACAGTCAGATGTAACAGCTGACAGAGTGCCAGCGCGATAAACTTATGAGATGTAGCATAGAAGGAAGGCATTTGGTCCATAATACTCTGTGCATGGTGCCAGTCGCCAATCCTGAGAAGAGCTTCCAGCAAACCTAGCTTCTGGTTGTCAGGTGGCTGCAAAGATTTAAGCAGAAAATATTTTGATATCAACAATTACCAACTGTACACAGAAAGCAAAATTCACTCGTGCGAAATTATGGGAACATGACCTGGACAGAACACTAAAGAGATGGAAAAAAAATACTCAAGACAGCCCAATACCTGCTCGAGCTTCTCTTCCTCTTTTTCTTTCTCTTTTTCCTTGTCCTCGCTTTTGTCTGAAGGCACAACAACCATCACCAGCTTGCGAGCGATCTGTTTGGCCTCTGACAGTACTAGTTTGTTTTCCTCGACAATGGCGGCATCTAGCGGTAAAAGCTGGAGGGACAGGCAAAGAGACGGAATTAGAGACTGGGTAATTTTCTCAGTGTTTTAATAAGGCATTGAAATAGTTCTAATTGTGAATAATACCCTTCTTGTTTTCATTATCGCTGGTTCAGTGCTTCGCAGATTTTGAGTTGAATTGTTCGTATTGTCATTGATATAATTGTATCATGCTTTGTGTTTTGAGCTGGAAGCACAGCAAATGCTATCACAGGGGCATGTTAGGGAGGTTTTCTGTGTGTTGGGTAGGCGCAACTGTGTGAGCGACTGTGAAATGCTGGTATAGGATGTCAAACAGGCGGGGCAGGTGCACAAGTCAATGTGTTCAGCCAAAAACTGAAGCATGGTGACAGCTAGTAGCTTTAGCAACTCAATACACAGAAAATATTTTTGTAAATTTGGACTCTGAGGAAAGTCAGAAAAGCACATGGAAATGGTAATCACCAGCTGGTGCTCCTTAAATTATTGGGTTCGTGAAACAACAAAGAAGCGAGGCCAGAGGTCTTACTTCTACAGCTAGGCTAACGACTCTCTTAAACTACCCCTGCCGAGCCTTTATCTCACCAATGCCAGATCCCTTCACATTACCCATGAAACGGATGCCCTGGGGCTACAACGTGTGGGAAATCGCTACATTCAGGATGGGTGTATGACTCCTTGCAATTGGGCTATACAAATAAACATGACTTGACTTAATCATGGCGAGACCTGGCTCAATTTAAGGATCCCTAATGCTTGCGCGCAGCTAGCCAGCTACTCTCCGAATCACCTTCTGACATTCAAAGTAGAAACCCTCCCATTTTGTTGTACTTTTGTATAATGCCTATAAAAACTGGAGGGGCGAGGGCGGGGTGTTAGTAGCACAGGAGGCAGAGCGCTTGTCTTGGGATAGAAGCTGCAGGTTCGATTCCCGGAACCTCAGAGTTAAATGTCAATTCGTCCTTGGGCAAGATACTGAACACCTATTGAACCCAATAGCTTTTGGCAGGTCTTTAGTGACTTGAAGCGCTGTATAAATGCAGACTATTTACCATTCATTGAACTGCATCTCTACGTTCTGTTTTTATTTGTAGATGTGTAGTTGTTAAATGGTTTCAGTAGTATACTCTCAGTCAATAAGGACGTCATCTCGAGGCAAGTTTGGCAGCTTTTATAAGATGCAACACTACTTAGTGGATTTTCCCTTTTTCGCGGGGGGTTCTGTTCCCCAATAGCCGCGATATCAGAGGGATTACTGTATTAAGGAATTATTGATTAGTCAAAAACAGTTTCAGGGTTTAAAAATAAAAGTGGATTCTCAACCGTACTACCGTTAGTACAATGACTGATTTTCCTTACATGTACATAGAGGTCTTCCAATTCTATGAGGTTATGATGTAGCAGAGCAGCCGCGATGTGGTATAGGGACTTGGGGGTTTCCTCATTTGGTTCCTGAAAACCCAGCAGTAGATTTCATCAATTAAAGAACAGATGTGATCAACAATTGCACTTTGCAGTGAAAAAAAACATTTGTGCTTCTATATAGAATATTGAGTTCTTACCTGATAAAACTTGAATTTAAAGCCAAGGATATGGCACAGAGTAAGTGCCTCGCACATGTAGGACTTGATGAGGGGCAGGAAGAACTCATCTTGGTCTGATCGACTCTCGTACACCTCCAGGATTATGTCCAGGACACGGTTAGGATCCAAATTGAAACATCCTGTTGGCACGGGAGCAATAAAGAATGAGGTACAAGACTGCTAAATTCACCTGATGATTACATTTTACCCCACCCCTCTAAAATACACTGGTAAAATTGTAGCTTTTAGGAATAGAAACAGCTATATTGCGTACCTATGAGGGACTTGATGCTTTCCAGTACAATGTGGCTAGTGATGTTGCCAGAAAGGTCTTGGCCAAGCTCCGTGATTAGCTTGGCATATCCCTCATTTTCCTCCCTTAGCAGGTTGAACTTCTGTTGCTTGTAACTAAGAGAAGTCAGTAAACATAAAAGATTTAGCAAAATATGAATATAAAAAATCTGCACTGGCCAGATATGTGCCTCCTACATACAATAGTTTTGTCTTGATTTTCACAATCTTCTGATTGAACTGATGGGCTTGTTTTATAAGTCCAAGCGATTCAAGAGTATCTGGATCCAGACGCTCTTTCAGAATGGCCTCTGGAACAAATACCTGAAAAAATAAAGCTCATATTAGCACTCTGATGGCATCCTGGGCATGGGATCATGTTTCAACTGTGGCACGTCCCTGCAAGATAAGGACCGAAAGAGTATGATAATTTTTCATAAGAAAACGGCATTGTCAATGTTTTTCACATTTATAATCTAGCAGTTTATTTTAGAAAACCATTAGAGCAGGGGTCTCCAAAATGGTGCCCGTGGGCCACAGGGTTTACTGTTCTGAAAATAGCTCACCACTGTTGGGTCATTATATTTTTCTAATAAAATGTTTTTTTTTTTACTGGTTGGCTGAGTCTATTTAACACTACTTTCAACAATGTATCTGGTAATGTATGTATGTACCAGAGCCATATGCCACTAGTGGGAGGTAGCTAGAGTCAAGAACTCATTCACATTTCTGACTCTTTCTGGGATATTGATAGAGGAGGGGATTCCCAGCCCCCTCGCTCACCCCAACTGATGTGTTGGGAGTCATTAGGTTACCAGCCCCCCAAATTCCAACCCCTAATGACGAGCGCAAAGCAGGGAGGCAATGAGTATCAATGTTGTCTTAGGTATGACTCGGCCGAGGCTTCAACGAGCAAACTCCCAGTCTCAGGGCGGGTGCCCTATCCCCAAGGCCACCGAGCTGGTTATATATAGTAAAAACGTGATATTTCGTCATTTCAGATATGCGTATCAAACTGGGTTCCCAGGGCATTAATTAGTAACAAAAGTAGCACTCAGCTTGAAAAAAACTGGGGACCCCTGCATTAGACGGTAACAGGAAGCATAAACAATATTATTCTCTTCCTTATTATTATGTTGATCTTACTAATTACTTCTCATACTGCCTTGAAAGTATTCACAAAGCCAATATAAGTTTGACACACATAGGATTTATTCAACTATACTATAACAATGTACGGTTAGAACAAACCAACAATAGCCAATTACATATTATAACAGCATCATTGTCCACTTCAATATTATCCGAAATACAAAACATGTTACAAAAACACTTGAAGCCCCCTAGTGAGTAAAACATGTCACACATGAAAAAAATGGACCAGCTAGAAATATATAACAGTTGGAAAAATCAAAACTAGGCGCATGCTTTACAAATACCTAAACAATAAAACTACCGTATTTTCCACACTATAAGGCGCACCTAAAAGTTTTAATTTTTTTCAAAAGCTGACCATGCGCCTTATAATACAGTGCGCCTTATATATGGCTCAATATTAAATCGCAAGGTCTCGCAACTTACGCAACAGCCGCCGACTCGATTTTTCCCCAAACGTGGAGTAGTCCGCGGTGTATGCTGGGATTTATATACCGGCGTTTCATTGGCTAACCAATGTGTAAGTCATCATTTGAATCGATCGCTATTGGCTAAAGTTCTTCGGAGACTTGGATAGGCTAGAGGGCCGAAACAAACCCTGCAATTGGCCGAAAAAGTTGTGTCAATCATAAGTTAAATCGATCGCTATTGGCTGAAGTTATTCGGAGCCTCGGATAGGCTAGAGGGCCAAAACAAACCCTGCAATTGGCCGAAAAAGATGCGTCAATCATCAGTTAAATCGATCGCTATTGGCTGAAGTTATTCGGAGCCTCGGATAGGCTAGAGGGCCAAAACAAACCCTGCAATTGGCCGAAAAAGATGACTGAATAGAAAGTTTGTTAAACTACACCATAAAGAAACATGTTTCATTAGTCTGTATTTGTAAATATTTTCCTCTCCTGGATTTACTACACTCACGGTTGTAAGAAGACCATGGTTGCGTATCATTATTGAACGTGAGAACTTAGGTGAGCTATGCGGCTTTATATTTTCCCGGTATCTTGTTTTAGAACGATCTTGATGTTGCTGTGATGAGTTGAGAGAATTAAACTCAATTCCAAGTGTTTACTGTCATATGCACAGTAAAGTTGTGAGCGAAAAAGAAAATAGAAACTAAGGAATGGTTGGCATTTGTTGAATCCCAAGACTTGAACCTTCCGAATGATATTTGAAATGATGCATTTGAGTGACATCGTATTCGCATCCGCACGTGTCTACGACACGTATTTGCTTCTTTGCAAGCTTTGGGAATGTTAAGGGGGTAATCAGTTGGACTGAATCATCTGACTGTTTTGTCGACGTTCCCATTGTAGCGCCTTATAATCCGGTGCGCCTTATCTATGGAAGATATAGGACCAAAAACTATTTTTTGGGGGTGCGCCCTATAACCCGGTGCGCCTTATAGTGCGGAAAATACGGTAATTCATCCAACCCTCTTTTCCCCTCTATTTTAGCTCAAATAAAAAGTACTCGTCTATCATTATGTAAACACCGTCATTCGATCATACATGCAAGTAAAAGGATTCTTACCAAACAAGCCCCGACAAATTGGATGTACTGTTCACGCTTGTGTTTTTCCTCAAGTGCAACGGTCTCCAAATCTGGAATTTAGAATTCAATTACCAATCGTCTCAATGCAATTCCATTATTGTTAATTCTGTAACACAACCTCACCTAAAACACTAAAGACATCAGCTAAAATTGATTGCATGTCATCTCGAAGTTCCTGTGAGTAAAACAAAAACGACAAAAATGTTAACAAGGAAATTACACAACACGAATTGACCCCCAAAAAATAAGAAGTACCATCATCTCTCCAAGGACGTTGATGACGAGGTCCAACTTGATGTTGCCCTGAACAACTTGCCAGCTGAGCTCATATAAGGCCGACTGGATGTCTAAGTAATTCAACAGACAAATCATTTCTCCAAAGGTTAGTTGGCCTTCCACAAGAAAACAAAGCATAATCATAGATGCAATGGTGCTAGATATCCCTCCGAAAAAGTTCTGATTGGAAAATAAATGAATTGAAAATTACTGAGCTTTTTTCCAGCAAAGTAAATACAAACGGAGGTTACCTTTATTTTGACATCCATGATCTATTTTCTGGGTTAGTCCTCTGCAGAGTTGTACACTGGAAGAGGAAAACAACAACCTTTAATTGAATTTCAAATAATAGGGTTTCCTCCGGGCACTCCGGTTTCCTCCCACATTCCAAAAACATGCATTTCAGGTGGATTGGCCGGTCCAAATTGTCCCTAGGTGCGAATGAGCGAGTGAGTTGTCCGTCTCTGTAGATGGCAACCAGCTCAGGGTGTCCCCTGCCCACTGCCCGATGATTGCTGGGATGGGCTCCAGCACCCCCGCGACCCTACTGAGGCTAAGCGGTGCAGCTAATGAGATGAGGTCAACATGAATTTATAATAGTTTACCCAGCTGAGACTTCACAAGGTAGCGACTTGCAAACACAGGCTTATGATTGCTGGTGCTACCATCACACTACCAACCGCTAGTCAAGTCACGTTTATTTGTATAGCCCTCAAAGGGCTGAACAGACCACAGATTATTGCAAACCACAGATTATTATGACACCATCCCCTGATCTAAAACCTACATGAGGGCAAATAATACACAGATTTTGTCAACATAAAATATAGGTCATTCATATGCTATAGAATAGAAGTGTGTTTTAAGCCTAGATTTGAACATTTCCACTGAGGTTGCAGATCGAATCTCAGGAGGAAGAGCATTCCACAGCACCGGAGGCCGAATGGAGAACGCTCACGAACCTGCGGATCTCTTCTTGGCTCTTGGGAACGCTAATAGACCAGCTGGTACAAAATGCCGCAGCGAGGCTTTTAAAAAGGACAAAAAAGTACGATCACATCACCCCAATTTTGGCTCTCTGTTAGCCTAAGATGCGATTTTAAGGTTCTCCTACTACTATACAAAATCATACATGGACTTTCCCCCTCATATCTTTCAGATCTGATCTCCCCCTATGTCCCGGCCCGAAGCCTTCGTTCCGAGAGCGCCGGTCTCCTGGTGATCTCAAGAGCCAAGAAGTGTTCTGCTGGTTCGAGAGCGTTCTCCATCCGGGCACCGGTGTTGTGGAATACTCTTCCCCCTGAGATCCGATCTGCAACCTCGGTGGAAATGTTTAAATCTAGGCTTAAAACTCACTTCTACTCTATAGCATACGAATAACCTAAACTTCTTATATGTAATAACTTGAGAAGCCCTTAGAGACTAATTGTGATTAAGGGCTATACAAATAAAAATGACTTTACTTGACATTTTCAGAGCTAAAGTATAAATGGGTGAAAAAATTCATTACCTGAAGTGCACTGCAACTATTAAATATTGTCTTGTACTGAACTTTGTTAAATGGTTTGTTTCCTTAGAAAGCAGTTTAAATTATTGCTCATGGTACTTTGACTGAAGTGGGCAAATATGTTGTTTATTTTTGTTAATTATTTGTTGATGTTTCCATATTAATCCACATTCAAACATCGTGGACAGGAAAACACAGGATATAGGAGCAGCATCCAAGTCTATTCTAGTACAATAGAACTGAATCTTTAAACGTGAGCTGCAGAACACAATGATCCAAATTTCTGGCCTTTAATTTCAGAAGGCCCCACACAACTACAACAATTATGTATGGATCTCCTACTAAAATATAGTTTACTTGTCACTTTTACGAATATTTGAGAAAATGTGTTTACCAAATTTATTGACATCGATTTGTTATTCTTATGCAATAAATATTTACGATCAACGAGGCAGGATAACAAAGGAAATGCTAAGGGCTCTTGAAGGATTTCGAACATATAAATACACTTTAATCGACGATTGCCTCGCGTCAGTTGGTTAATGTAAATCGATGTCATTTGTAATTTAAAACACCCAGTGACGCAAGAAATCGAGCTATTGATAGCATAGTAGCTAATTTGCTAGCATTATGTCCTGCACCGTCTTACCCTACTTGATTATTTAAAGTGATCGAAATTTCAACTGTACTGCAGTCAGGATGTTTGTCGGATGTCGGTGTTTGATTATGGGACAGGTTGAAATGATTTAAATTTACACTTAATAATTCAACGTAAACGCTATTAGCCTAGCTTAATGTGTACACTATATAAACCGAATATTAGTGAAAAGCCTCTACTTTTTTTTAATCACTCCAACACGATAACCAAAAACTAAACCGATAACTTTGCCAATTTTAGACTAGCAGCGATAACAATTTCGTAACAAAGCAGTAGCTAAACGTACGCTAGCTAACATTAGCCGCACTTGCTAACATTCCGCAAGCATTCTCATTTACGTAAACGAGACGGCTAACCCTTTTTTTAAAAAAATCTAGCCGGGCGACTCACAATTCGTTTTTCCCCGATTTCTCCCAGTTCTTGACCCATTCGCCCGGGAGGATAAGCGTCGTCATCTTCCACCCACAGCGGCCGGATGTCTTCGTCGGCTCCGCAGGGTCAAATGTGCTCGGCGACGGGAGAGCTAGCACGCTTAGCACGCCGATGCTAATGCGGCTAGCGTGCAGATGCATGGCGGGACATGAAAAGTGCCACAAAGACCGACATTAGCTTCAAGTCCAAACGTACAAAGCGCGTGGATATTGAAAGCTTTGCTTTACATATGTAAAGATTTTCTTTAAAATGTACATTTTGTGGGAAGACCGTGCTTTTTTATTTTGTTTTAGTTACCCTGCTGAACGTTCGCCCTCAGAGCATAACAATAGTATAAACAACCGTGATGCTCCGACTGAAGTCAGTAGAAATACATTTTACGATTAACAAAACGTGAATTTATCAAATATTGGAGTGCCAAAAAGCAACACTATTGCCATTGTTTCTGTGTTGACATTTTTTTTCTCTCCGTTTATTCAGATTCTAGGTTACTGTCCATTCAAAACCCACAACTTCTCATCCAGGGTTGGGTAGGGTTCCTTTAACTGGATTACTTTCAATTACTTTTGGATTACTCCAATATCAAATATGCTAATAAAGGACAAAATAAACTAAATATGAATAAAATTACTGAATTTTGTGCAGGCTTGGGGAGTAACGGAATACACGGAACGGCAAAAATGATGTTGGCAAGCTCATCTCATCTCATCAGCTGCACCGCTTATCCTCAGTAGGGTCGCGGGGGTGCTGGAGCCCATCCCAGCAATCATCGGGCAGTGGGCAGGGGACACCCTGAACTGGTTGCCAGCCAATCGCAGAGCACACGGGGACAGACAACTCACTCGTTCAGTCACACCTAGGGACAATTTGGACCGGCCAATTCACCTGAAATGCATGTCTTTGGAATGTGGGAGGAAACCGGAGTGCCCGGAGGAAACCCACACAAGCACGGGGAGAACATACAAACTCCGCACAGTAAGACCGGGAGCTGGATTTGAACCCACGCAGGAGGTTTCCACGACCTCAGAACTGTGCCGCGAGCTGTTTGGATTTATTTTCTTTTTGTTTCTGTCGCATTTTATGTTACTTTTGCCGGAGATCAAAGAGATCAAAGCCAGGCGAGAAAGCTTACCACGTGTTGTGAGTCATCATTTTATTCATATTTAGTTTATTTTGTCTTTTATAAGCATATTTGGGATTGGAGTAATCCAAAAGTAATTGAAAGTAATCCAGTTCAAAAAACCCTACACAACCCTGTTCTCCTACATCTATTTTCTGCACCGTTTATCATCAGAAGGGTCGCGGGGGTACTGGAGCCAATCCCAACCATCATCAGACAGTGGGCTGGGGATACCATGAACTGGTTGCCAGCTAATCGCAGGACATACAGAGACAGACAATTCACATGCTCATTCACACGTAGGGACAGTTTGGACCCGCCCATTAACCTGAAATGCATGTTTTTGTAATGTGGGAGGAACCCCACACAGATATGGGGAGAACATGCAAAATCCACATAGAGAGGTCATTAGATGGATTGGAAACCGATGTTCTGCTGGAACGTCCTACCTTGTGGGGACGTCCCACCAATGACTAGTAGGCATGTGTGCAAGGCTGATTGTGAATTCCCTCGGATATAACGCAGTGGTTAGCGCGTGTGCGGCACAGTTCTGAGGTCATGGGTTCAAATCCAGCTACCAACCTTCCTGTGCGGAGTTTGCATGTTCTCCCCGTGCTTGCGTGGGTTTCCTCCGGGCACTCCGGTTTCCTCCCACATTCCAAAAACATGCATGTCAGGTTGATTGGCCTAACAAAAATTATCCCTAGGTGTGAATGAGCGAGAGAATTGTCCCTGTGTGCCCTGCGACTGGCTGGCAACCGGTTCAGGGTGTCCCCTGCCCACTGCCCAGAGATAGCTGGGATGGGCTCCAGCACCCCCGCGACCCTACTGAGGATAAGCGGTGCAGATAATGGATGGATGGATAACTTTAATTGTATTGTTTTGATTTTGTCTTGTTTGGTTCTTTCACGGTTCACAGATTCCTTAAAGGCATGGTTCATCAGGGCACCAACGAGGACACAACTCTGGACAGCTTTCTCCACTGTTGACTGTTCCTGTCCTGTTTTTGGGTCGTGGCAAAGTTGGCACCAGTTCAAGTTTTTGCTCTCATGTCCGGCTACTGACCCGTTTTTTTCCATCCCTGACTCCGCCATCACAGACAGAGAGCGACTTGCCTCCCGCGTCCAGAGAACACCGGATGGTGGGCGCAGCCCTTCCTCTTTCTTTCAATAAAACTTGTGGTAAACGTCACGCAATTGGGTTCTGTTTCCGTTCTGGTCCTGACAGCACCGTTTGGATTATCTGGATATACTCTTTACTTGTATTACTATATTTTTTCCCCAACGCTCGGCACTCGCTTCCGACCCCGACCAAGTTTTTGCTCTCATGTTCCGGCTACTGACCCGTTTTTTTCCATCCCTAACGCTTGGCACTCGCTTCTGACCCCGACCACGTTTTCGCTCTCATGTCCCAGCTACTGACCCGTTTTTTTTTCTTCCCTGACTCCGCCATCACAGACCGAGAGCGACTTGCTTCCCGCGTCCAGCGAACACCGGATGGTGGGCGCAGCCCTTCCTCTTTCTTTCAATAAAACTTGTGGTAAACGTCACGCAATTGGGTCATGTTTCCGTTCTTGTCCTGACAGCACCGTTTGGATTATCTGGATATACTCTTTACTTGTATTACTATATTTTTTTTCCCCAACGCTCGGCACTCGCTTCCGACCCCGACCAAGTTTTTGCTCTCATGTTCCGGCTACTGACCCGTTTTTTTCCATCCCTAATGCTTGGCACTGGCTTCTGACCCCGACCAAGTTTTGGCTCTCATGTCCCGGCTACTGACCCGTTTTTTTCCATCCCTGACTTTGCCATCACAGACAGAGAGCGACTTGCTTCCCGCGTCCAGAGAACACCGGATCGTGGGTGCAGCCCTTCCTCTTTCTTTCAATAAAACTTGAGGTAAACGTCACGCAATCGGGTCCTGTTTCCGTTCTTGTCCTGACACAGGATTAAATTCGGATATGTCCTTTTCATATTCACATTGAGAAATTAATATCCTTAACTTGCACAAATCATCGCAGTGATCTCTTCTGCCCAAATAGTTACTTGTTTATTCAACACCGAGAAAAACAGTACATAGAACAATCCAGGCACTCCAATCCTAAACGTTGTACTTTATTGAATTAAACAAAAATGTAGTACAAATAAAAAGCATGGTCTAGTAGTAACCACTGAGTCATGTTTCTTGTTCCATTAATCAGAAAAACAATGGAAAGCAAAACTGATTTATTATTCGTGATTAATGATCTTATCACCTAACAACAAAAACACACCGGATGAGGACCTAAACGCAGGGATGTCAAAGTCGGTTTGGTTCTGGGGCCTGGTCCAGTTTTTCAGTTCTGAGTTGGGCCGGATCAGTCGAAGAACTCCAAATTTTAAGCTTTTATTTTTGATCATGTAGCCTACATTAGTAACCTACACAACAAATGGATTAAAAAACATGAGAGAAAGATTTTTTGTTTTGCTTTAACAGTTGAGTGAATGAAGTTTCACCCCTGAACCAATTTACCACGCTACGCAAACTCAACACTGCCCTCTAACGGGTACAGAGAGCATTTGGATTTACTTAACTTTTGATAGAAATGACCTAGAGCAGGGGTGTCAAACTCATTTGAACTCGGGGGGCCACACGATAGGACCAACATTCTGTCGGGGGCCGGACTAGTAGATTAAAGAGAAAGAAAAAGAGAGATAAAGAAATAAGAGAAAGAGGGAGGGAAAAGGAGAGAGGGCGGGACAAAGAAAGAAAGAGAGAGAGGGAGACAGCATGAGAAACAAAAGATAAAAAGTTGTGAGAGAGGGCGAAAAAAAGGGAGCAGAAGAAAGAAATCCAAAGAGAAATAGAAAGACAGAGGGAGAGAAAAGAAAAAAGAAAGCGACAAGGGTAGGAAGAGAGAAAAGAGAGAAAAGGAAAAAAGGAAGTTAGAGCAAAAGAAGTTAAAAAGACACAGAGAGAGAAAGAGACAAAGAGCAACAAAGGTAGAGAAAAAGAGAGACACAGAGAGTGAAAGAGACCGAGACAGAGAGTGGGAGAAAAGAGGTGGAAAAGAGGGAGATAGAAAGAGAGAGAGAGAAAGAAATACAAGTGTCCTTGTTCGCGGCACCTTTCTTTGGCAACATCAAGTTGACATATTTCAACCTGCAGCTTGTTTTTCTCTTGCGCTTCTCTGAGTGTCGTCTCGCGGGCCGGATTCAATCCCTTAGCGGGCCTGATCTGGCCCGCGGGCCGCCTGTTTGACACCTGTGACCTAGAGACTCGCTTTTTTTTAAAAAAAATACTCATAAATCTATCGTGGATTATAAAGCAGTAAGGTAATACATTCGGACGGGAAAGG